>NC_087206.1:4232277-4254777 GCF_015104395.2 Macrobrachium nipponense | reverse complement strand
GTCACACAAACAATTAAAATGTAGTTTTCTTTCTGAACGTACAGAAAGCTATGCAAAACTGTAGCTTAAGGTGAATATTATTGACTTTATGATGGATTTCAAACACCTGGTGATTTACGTAAAATGCCTCAAGTATGTTAAATTACAGAGCACATGAGCTGCAGAAATATTCCAGACAATTCCTTCCTCACGAAGGCTGTGATATACAAGAGAAACCTGAGTTGGAATCGAGCTATGTGCAATTCTTCAGGATTACGTAAGAGAGGTCTTAGGTATATATATATATATAGTATATATATATATATATATATATATATATATTATATATATATATATATAGTATATATACATATATATATATACATATAGGTATATATATATATATATATATATATATATATATATATATATCATATATATATATCTTATATACATATATAACTTCAGAGAGGATGGCTGTCTCATAAGGCTACCATTTCATTCAGGCAATCTTTACATTATGCTGTACAAGAAAGGTTCATTCTATGACTCACACATTCCTGTGGACCACACTAACATATGTTCCATAGGGGATGTTATGTGTCCTACTTATTCCTATATTCAGATAGTATGAAATTAAGCCACATCAAAAGAGAGTAGCTACTAGTTCATTTAACTGTTTCCATCACATTTCTTCTATTCTTTATAATAACGTATATGTGTGTATTGTGTTTGGAACTGTGCAGGGTAGTTGTTTAGTTGCAAGGTATTACATAATTTAATACTTCCAATAAAATCACACACTTTCTCCGATAATTGTTTTAAATGAATTTAACACTTCCATTATAATCTGCCTACTTTCGCTGGATATATTGTAACAAATTACATTATTTAACACATTCATTGAAATTTTCTCGATTTTTCCAAATATTTCCAACAAATTATATTATTCGAAAATTTCCCAACTTGCTCAAACTATATTGTACAAATTACGTTATAAACATTTCCGCTATTATTTTCCCCGGTTCCCCCAATTATATTATAATAGATTAAACTATTCAAACTCTTCCAATAAAATTTTATCACTTCCCCCAAAATTTATTATAACAAATTACATTAAACTGAAAAACAAATTTTGTCTCCTTTCCAAAGCTTCACTGTAAAAATTTATATTATTTAGCAATTCCAATAAAGTGTTCGACATATTCCCTCAGTTTACTGTAAAAAATTACATGACTTAACATTACCAAAAAATTTTCCCAGTCTCTCCAGATATAAAAAAAAAAATCCAAGGTTTCTCCAAATAAGTAAAAATGCTATTCAGAAATGGACCATTTTCAAAGCTGCCCCGAGAGAAGAGAACAGAAGCAGGCAGGCGTTTTCTCACGAATGTCTTTGGCCCTACATCCCCCGCTCGCCTCTCCCCCACCCTTCCCACCCAGGGGGCCCGAAATAAAAGCGTATACACTTCCGGTGGACTTTTTCGTTAAATAGAACGTCCCGGACCCATCCAAACTTTTGCCGCCTCATTCCTCTGAAGAAGATACAGACGCCATTTGTTATCCGCATAAGAGGAGAAATTCCTTTTAAGTAGGATTCTCTCTCCTCTCTCTCTCTCTCTCTCTCTCTCTCTCTCTCTCTCTCTCTCCAGGGGTAAAAGAATATCAGCGATTGTGTCTCAGTGTTGGTATTGTCTGTTCTTTTTTTTTATGTTAAAATATCTTTCTTTTTAATTATCTTCGCTTTTGCTTTTTATTTTTTAGTCTCTGAGTTTTATCTCTTTAGATATCTTTTCTTTCCCTCTTCTTTTGTTTTTATTTTTTCTCTGCTTAGTGCGCATTGTGATCTTCGTTTCATATAAGTAATAATGATAATGATAAAGTCAAGAACAGTAATTTAAATTCTCGAAATAAACTATAATTCTTGTAAACTACTGACAGATAAAATTAGCAGGGCAAAAATTGCTTTTGCAAATATGTTTTTTTTTTTTTTCGAGACTAAAGCATAAAATTATCAGGAAAAATAACTGTAGTTTCAAATATGTTTTTCATGAATATATTCAAAGCATAAAACTGGCATAGGAAACATTTACATCTACATTATGTTTTTCAAGAACTTTGAAGCATAAAATTGTATGAAAAAATGAACTTTAAAGCATAAAGCTGTGGGGGAAAAATTACATTCACTAATATATTTTTTCCAGGAATATATTTACTGCATAACACTGGCAAGGGAAAATTACATTTACAGAATATATTTTTTCTTTTTTCTAACGGAACTTTCAAGTCTGAAACTGCTGGGAAACGAATTACATATAAGAATTATATATTTATAAGAATTACACACTTAGAGGAATTACATTTATAAGAATTGCATTTATGAGAATTTAAATTAGAGGAATTACATTTACATTAAGAAGAATTACATTAAAGGGAATGATATTTAGTTAAATTACATCTAGAAGAATTACATTTACGAGAATTATAAATTTATAAGAATTACACACTTAGAGAATTACATTTATAATAATTGCATTTATGAAAATTTCATGTAGAGGAATTACATTAACAAGAATTACATTCAAAAGAATTACATTAATTAAGAAGAATTACATTAAAGGGAATAACATTTAGTAAAATTACATCTAGAATAATTACATCTAAGAGAATTACATTTAGAAGAATTACTTTTGGAGGAATTTTATCTAAAAAAATTAAATTTAGAAGAATTATATTAAAGAAAATTACATTTCTAAGAATTATATTTAAGAGAATTACATCAAGAAGAATTCATTTAAAAGAATTACAAAAGAATTATATTCAAGACAATTACATTAAGAATAATTAAATGTAGAAGGATTAAATTTAGAAAAATTACATCAAGAAGATTTACATTAAAGATACAATTTAGAAGAATTACATTAACAATAATTACACTTTGAAAAAAATTACATCCAGAAGAACTTAAATGGCAATAAACCTACAAGTAAAAACCCCATTTGAAAATATAGTTTCCAACTTAAAATAAAAAACTAAAAAAAAGACACCTCTAAATGCCCCGCCCCTTCCCACCCCACCCCCAAAAAAAAGCTCTTTTCAAAGGTGGGAAGAGGAATAGATTAAAATAAATAGAATAAAAAAAATTCTCGTGTAAATAAAACGAGTGAAATCTTGAAAACACTTGGCTGTAATATCTGTAAATCCTTGGATGTGAGACATTTTTGTAAGGAGCCCCCATTCAGATGAGGTTTTGTGACCAAACGTTCAGATGAGAGAGAGATGAGAGACGAGAGAGAGAGAGAGAGAGAGAGAGAGAGAGAGAGAGAGAGAGAGAGATTAGGGGAAAAGACCACATAGAATTGAAAGAAACAGACAGGCAGAAGTTTAGAAAAAAAATAAACGCATAGACACGATACAGAGAGAGAGAGAGAGAGAGAGAGAGAGAGAGAGAGAGAGAGAGAGAGAGAGAGAGAGGAATAGTATAATTCTGCCAGATTTTTCTGCGACTTGAAAGCATTGCCTAAAAAAGAGACAAAAAACAAAAAACAAAAAAACAATTGAGATATTGGAAAGCAACGAAGCGTTTTTTTTCCCAGCAAAAACCTGTCCAGTTTTGTTTTTTGCAATACTTGCAAAAGTGCACAAAAGACAAGGAAAACCTCACTGATTATGAAATGCAGAAATGGATACAGGCCTTTTTTTATTCGTTTTACTCAGTCACTGAGTAGTAAAAACTATCAACATATCTCTATCGGCACAGGCTTATATATATATATCTATATATATATATATAATATATATATATATCGATATATAATATATATATATATACATATATATATATGTATATATATATATATGATATATATATATATATTATATATATATATATATATTATATATGGTAATATTACATATATTTATATATATAAAATATATATATGTATATATGATATATATATATATAATATAATATATTATATATATATATTTATACATAACTATATATATATAAATATCTATAAATATATATATATATATATATTTATTATATATATATATATATATTACTAAAAGCATATTTTAGTTCGTATTCATTCCTGTGAAGTAATCTCTACCGTATGACATTTCCTGACAATGAGATATTGATGAAAGGAGACATCTAAAAGCGAAGATTACTTTAGTAATTAACCAACAAATTCCAATCTTCTGGGACTAATTAATTCAGAATGTGCTGAGAGAAAGGTCAAAAGGCTGAGGAAAAATATAATTTACGAAGCAATTAACAAGAAATGATATACCCAGGGGCACTTTGTCTGGCCAGCACTGTTCAGTAACAGTGTAAATTTTCATGGCATAGTCGATCGCATCAACTGTGCATCTGATGTCTAGGCCACTCCCTTACGACGCTCCTGATTGGCTGTTGATAAGCCAATCAAAGAGCTGCAAACTCTGTCTCTCAAGAAAGTTCACATAGGCAGGATAGGATGTATGCTCCACCTTTACTGAGGGATACTTCTGAAAGACGTATCCCTCAGGAGTGGTGGAACATAAATCTTGCCTATGTGAACTCTCTCGAGAGAAAGAGAGTTTCCAGCCCTGTGATTGGCTTATCAACAGCCAATCAGGAGCGTCGTAGGGGACGGGCCTAGACATAAGATGCATGGTTGATGTGAATATACTATAATTCCTGGTCCAATATACATCTTGATTGTCTCTCCTTTTCATTAGGTTAATAAAATTCTGTTCTATTGTAATATTGTTGTTTCAGGGAAGTAGCTAAAACCTTTCAATTCTACCACAGCAGACTAGCGCATTGATTATTACCTTTAAAACCTCCAGAGATTCGTGCGAGAGAGAGAGAGAGAGTATGTCTCTGGTAATACTGTGGATTTAGAGAAGATACGACTTTCCTATACTACCATATTAGATTACCTTATTAGTTCCTCCAGGCGAAACTTCCAGAGATTCGTTAGAGAGAGAGAGAGAGAGAGAGAGAGAGAGAGAGAGAGAGAGAGAGAGAGAGAGAGAGATCTGGCAATAATCCAGCGACATAATCACAAAACGAAACAATAAGCAAAGGCGGTATTGGACCCCAAAACTCAGCAGCTAAGTCTGCGAACTGATATTTACTACCCAATGTTTCCTGAATTTTTGGGGCATGGTGTCAAAGATTTGTGACACTTTCTCTCTCTCTCTCTCTCTCTCTCTCTCTCTCTCTCTCTCTCTCTCTCTCTCTTTGCTGATTTTGCCCAACTGCTGGGGAAGTTATCATGCCATGAAGGCTCTTATATCGAGGTGATTGGGTGAATGTATTAATGGTATAATACTCCAGTGTGAGGGCGAAGGTTTTAATGTTGAGAGAGAGAGAGAGAGAGAGAGAGAGAGAGAGAGAGAGAGAGAGAGTTTTAATGAGGTGAGATGTGGTCGTTTTATGATACCTGATATGCAACACGAGAGAGAAAGACAGAGTCAAAGTCAAATTCTTTATTCCATTAAAAATGGCTATTACATAATTTTACTCTTTCTTGAGTAACACAGGTATATTCATAGTTTTATAAAGAGTTTTTACATAATAAACAGTACTCATTTTCACAGGACTTGCAACTAGTATACAGGTGGCATATTGCAATACAATATCTCTGATATCAATAAAAACGGAAATGCAATAAAAATTTTCGACTCTTTGCAGTAGAAATGCAGTAAGATAAACAACATATATTGATATAGGCATAAAATGAATACGATCCTTAAAAACAATCAAGTGAAAACTTTCAAATCAGTAAAATAATAATTTAGCTAATTCTCATAAAAGATAAAGTAAACAGAGTTTACAACCAAAGATAAAATTTCACAACCTTTATTCGGTATAGAAGAGAATACTTCTAAAGCTCCTAAAACTTATGACAGTGATGAGAACCTAAGGTTAAAAATGAAGAGTTTATCATTTTTGGAGTAAGTGTGCAATCAAATGAGAATTTAAAAGAAGATATGGTTTCGCACTGCTTGATATCAGCAGGCGAACGGTTTCCAGAACACGGGACCACACACAACTAGGGCGCCCTCGCTCCCGTATCGGTGGAAAATAAAAGTTTCTCAGGAACAGATTAATGATCCTGGGTTGCCCCACGTGATTTTATGTTCTCAGTACGATTCTGGCCTAACCGTTGGCAAAAAGGAAAAGAGCCATTCTGGCAGAAGTTTATTTCTGATTTTGTAATCAAGAGGCATATATCGTAAAAGTACTTCTGCTCCATTCGTAGCCAATTCAGTTTTTTAAATATTGGGGTACATGGTCATGTTTTCGGGCACCTCCAACGGCGACCTTTGCGGCAAAATTTTGTATTTCTTGACTCTTTCCAACTGGGTGGTTTTATTGGTCGAACCCCAGACCCGCAACGCAGTCAGTTCAGACACTCAGTACCAACGACTGTACCACCATGACTCGACAGTCTGGCTCAAATCTATCACTCACTCTGTTAAGATATAACAGGATGCCAGTTACTTTTTTTGCGTAGTTCGTCAATATGTGCATTAAAAGTCATGCTACAATCCATGAAAACTCCCAGGTTTTTAACTGTATGTGACGGAGCAAGTGTCACATTACTGAATTTTTATGTTCTGTGTCTCCGGGATGCGAGAGATATACTGTCTTGATCCAAAGAAAATGACCTGGGTCTTACCTTCGTTAAGTAATAGGCCGTTACTATTAAAATAATATTTTGCAATAGTCAATATATTTTCGGCTCTCTTTTATCAAATCATCGAGCTTTTTCAAGTCCCCAGTCAGCAAAAATCTGTGTATCGTCAGCATAAATAACAAGAAGTCCATCCCGTATATGTTGTGGTAGGTACGAATTCTTGATATAGGTCCCTAAAACAGCAATGGGCCCCAAAATCGACACCCTGGGGTACACGCCCAAAAGATATCTTCTCAGGAGAGGATAGAATTGAATCAACACGAACAGATTGGAAGCGATTGCTCACATAATTTTCGAACCAAAAGAGTCGACATTGACTTTAGCTAATTTATTTATTAGAATCTGATGATAACGCTGTCAAACGCTTTGGATAGATCCCAATAATAACCAAAAAGAGACATAAATTTCTTAGTTATTCTATATATTTCATATATTTATTGGTAACTGTAAGTTGCGCAGTTTTCTGTTGAAAGATTGGGCCTAAACCATGTTGCTCGTTAACTAGCAAATTATTTGAGTCAAGGTAAGACATCAGTTGAATGGCAATTATTTTCTCGAGTATTTTTGAGATGACAAGGCACAGAGATATTGGTCTATTAATTTCCAACGTTTTCAGTGTCTCCACTTTTGTAAACGGGAGCTACGTAAGGATGTTTCCAAAGGTCAGGGTAGTTACCTGTAACAATTGAGGTGTTGACAATAACAAGAATGTAGAATATTGTAACGGGCAGAGAGTCAATCAAAAATCGAAACGGAATTCCGTCAGAACAACAGAGTTTTTTGTTTCAGATGTTTTATTACAAGAATCAGAGTGTCCATATCAACTGGGCTGAGGTCGGAATTTATTTATTGTAAATAATGGATGTAAAGGGCTGATCATAATGGGTTGGTTTGTTATGCGATATTTTCTTGTGATCTGGCGTACGTTTCCCCTTCCTATATTGGCAAAATATTGATTAAAATCATCTGCTCTCTTCTGAGCATCAATGTCTGTGGTTTCAAGTGATCCCCAGGAGACTTTTTGTTCGGAGGTATTATTTTATTGATGACATTCCTTGTTCCCTCATATTACCCTTACATTGGAGAATTCTTCCTTATAATAGTTTTTCTTCTTATTAGACAGCATTGTCTTAACGTGTTTCTTTTCCCTTTTGAACTAACTTTCAACATTGTTTAGGTCTTGTCTATTTATTTTAAGTTCCCTTAGTATATTGTCTCTAGATCTCATTGCATCTTTAATTTCGGTGTCGATCCAAAGAGCAGGCGGTGTCTCATTACCTTCGTAAATAAAAAGGAGCACAGACGACCAGGACCATTTCACAAAATAACGTTAAAAAATATGGACCTGATAGTGTAACGTCATCGTAAATAAAATTGTATTAAGGAACAGCAGTCATTTAAGAGAAGTTCACAAAGGTAATTCTGCGAATAATTCTTGAGACAACGAAATGTCTTAACAGTTGGAGGGCGCTTTTCTTTTCTGATATTTATATTTGTAGTTAAAAGTTCATGATCACCACCTGAGCAAGGCAAGATATCAGAATGTACAACGAAATTAGGTCTATTGGTAATAATTAGATGCAAGAGAGTTGAGGAGGTCGTTGTAATACGAGTTGGTTTTGTTGCCAATTGGCTCAAGTGGAGGGTTTTAATAATGTTGCCCATTCTATTATTTGGGGAGAAGAGATTATCATTGAAGTCACCTAGAATTAAGAGAGGTTTGTTTCTCAAGCACATGGATCCAAATACATCACAAAGATAATCATAGCTATCGTTTAGGGCATGGGGATGACGGTATACACAGCCTATGATAAAGGAGGGAAATTTATTACATTGAACTGACATCCAAAGATCCTCGATATGCCGTGGTCTCATGAGTTCAGGTGCCAGTAGCTTCACCCTCAAATGGCGTCTAACATAGATACACACTCCCCCACCTCTCCCCCCATCACTACGATAGATAGAGAACTCGGGGATTTCGATGAAATTGCTATGTATTTCAGGTAAAAGCCACGATTCACTTTTTTATTAAAACGCATGATATCAACATTCCTGTTATTTGTTAAGAATTCGACATCATCAAAATTACCTAAGAGGGACTGTGCGTTTATATGCTCAACGGTAAGTCGATCTGTTGGAGTGTCATGACAAGGAGGAAGTGATTGCTATTCCCTATCTTGACATAATCTTGTTTGTGTCCATACCCTTACACCTGTCACATCTAATCCTACGATAAAACTGGCATTGAAAAAGAGCATGACCGAGTTCACCGCAGTTATAACAAGGGCGACGTCGCGATAGATTTACTGCTTCACCTGTCTGAGTTTGCCCGTATTTATACCCGGCAAAATTAGTAGCCGAGTTTCTTCGCCACGCCTCACCCGAAGAAGAGCTGTGACGGCCATGATGATCACCCTCAATAGAAAATTGGCTATTTCTTCTTCCACATCCACCTCGTTGTGCTGTAAATATCTTTGTGGATAATCCTGATAATTTTTTATGGTATTTTGGTAACTCAAATCCGTATTTCTGAATCTCGGCGCTCTGCTTCCTTCCATGTGTGTTTGGGAGTATCCTCTGTTGTTTGCAACACCTTGAGAGCCTTCAGAAAATGGGGCAATTACTTCTTGACGCGTAATAGTGTCCCAATTGTCATTTAGTTTGAAGAAGGGACATTTTTTAGAGATGATATTTAGCAATCTGATGACCCCTAGCCTGTTGAGGAAATGTCCTTGGCTCCCACTGTTGACATGCAGGCACATTGATCAGTTTCACCCGTTCCAAGTCTAAATTGTCAATTTGTTTTGATCACCGATATCCCATTTTTTTCACTCCAAGCTGCAAGTTGATTGTTGAAGTTGTTTATAATTTCATCAAACTCTTGGACTCTCAGTACCGGTGTGAGTTCACATATGTGAATGAGAGAGAGAGAGAGAGAGAGAGAGAGAGAGAGAGAGAGAGAGAGAGAGACTTTTTTTACAGTGGTGAGATGTGGTTGTAGGAACTGACGAGGAGAGAGAGAGAGAGAGAGAGAGAGAGAGAGAGAGAGGTGAAGTTTACCGATAAGATGTGTGAGTGTTTTTTAAAAGATGATGTGGACTATGAAAAAGCGAGAGAGAGAGAGAGAGAGAGAGAGAGAAGATTACTGTTACGAAGTGTGATTGTTTTATAAAAACTGATGTAGAATAAGAGAGACCTTACCTTACAGACCTTACAGTTCGTTCGGGTTGCCCCAGGTCCCTCAGTGTGAGGCACCTCTAATGTCTACCAGAGAGTTGCTAGTACATCTTCCGGTATATTTTGCATCTTCCAATCTTGGATGGTCTGGGATGCAGTTTAGATATTTGTCGAGCTTATTCTTAAACACATCTACGCTCACTCCTGATATATTCCTCAGATGAGCTGGCAACGCATTAAATAGACGCTGCATTATCGATGCTGGTGCGTAGTGGATTAATGTCCTGTGTGCTTTCCTATTTTTCCTGGTATTGTTTTGGGCACTATTAATCTACCTCTGCTTGCTCTTTCTGATATTTTTAGTTCCATGATATTTTCTGTTATTCCTTCTATCTGTTTCCATCCCTGAATTATCATGTAGCGTTCTCTTCTCCTTTCTAGACTATATAATTTTAATGATTGTAGTCTTTCCCAGTAGTCAAGGTCCTTAACTTCTTCTATTCTAGCTGTAAAGGACCTTTGTACACTCTCTATTTGTGCAATATCCTTTTGATAGTGTGGGTACCATATCATATTGCAATATTCAAGTGGACTACGAACATATGTTTTATAAAGCATAATCATGTGTTCAGCTTTTCTTGTTTTGAAGTGCCGTAACAACATTCCCATTTTTGCTTTACATTTTGCCAAAAGAATTGCTATTTGATCATTGCATAACATGTTCCTATTCATCATCACACCAAGGTCTTTAACTGCTTCCTTATTTGTGATTGTCTCATTATTAGGTCCCCTATATGCATATAGCTTTCCTTCTCTGTCTCCATAATTTATTGATTCAAATTTATCAGAGTTAAATACCATCCTATTTTCCTCTGCCCAATCATATACTTTGTTAAGGTCTCTTTGTAGAGCGTTCCTATCTTCATCACAAAGTAATTTCTCTACTTATTCTTGTGTCATCAGCGAAACTACTCACTACCGAATCCTTAACATTACTGTCTATGTCTTCAATCATAATAACAAAGAGTATTGCAGCTACACCGTACCTTGTGGCACACCGGATATTACCTTGGTTTCATCCGATTTCGCATCGTTTGCAATAACTATCTGTTTTCTGTTGTGTAAAAAATTCTTTTTAACCATCTTCCTATTTTACCTACGATATTGTGTTTTCTAATTTTCTTTGCTAATATATTATGGTCTACTTTGTCAAAAGCTTTTGCAAAGTCTAGATTATATACCACATCTGTTTCAATTTCCCGCTTTCATATTTTTGAATATGTTCTCACGGTGGACTAACAATTGGGTTTGTGTACTTTTTCCGGGTACGAAACCGTGTTGTCCTATATTAAACAAATTATTTTTTATTAAATGTTTCATAATATTTTTCTTCATTACCCTTTCATACACTTTCATAATATGTGATGTTAGGACTCACCAGGCCTATAACTTACTTGCCATCAAGTCTTGATCCACTTTTGAAAGTAGGGGTGATATATGCCTACTTAATGTGCTCATCATAAATCTTGCCTGTATCTACACTTTGTCTTAATAATATTGCAAGTGGCTTTGCGATAGAATGAACTACTTTCTTTAACAAAATAGCAGGGATTCCATCAGGCCCTGCAGCAGCTCCATTTTTAATTTCATTAATTGCCTGCACAATATCAGCTTCATTAATTTCTATGTCAGCTAAATATTCACTATTTTCGTCCCTTACTTCTATATCATTATCTTCATTATCTATTCTAGGGGTGAATTCTCTCTTATATCGTTCTGCCAGTATGTTGCAAATTTCCTTTTTTTCATTCGTTAATCTCCCTTCAATTCTCAGAGGGCCTATTTCTATTATTCTTTTTATTCATCTTCTTCGCATATGAGTATAATAGTTTGGGGTTTGGGGTTTTGCTTGATATTTAATAGGGTTTTTCTTCCAATTCCCCGTTTTTCATTTTCTTTTGATTGATAATCTTTGTTCTGCATTTTCTATCTTACTTTTTAGTTTCTAAACTTTCCATGCATTTTTTTCTTTTGCATGACCTTTTTTCCACTTTCTGATTTTCTGAAACAGGATCCTTCTGTCTCTTGGTATGCATGAATGATGTTTACTTTTCTCTTCGGTATATATTTATCCCACTATTTTCTCTAATATTTTATATAATATCTCCGTATATACCCTTAGTCATCGCTTACGAAAATGTTATCCCAATCTTTGTTTAATTTTTCATTTATTTCTGACCATTTTATATTTTACGTAGAGAGAGAGAAAGAGAGAGAGAGAGAGAGAGAGAGAGAGAGAGAGAGAGAGAGAGAGAATACAAAACAAATACCAATTGTAATAGAAACCCACCAAGCACGCAAATGCCATCATGTTGAAAAACTAATAAAGTCTTGGGCAGACTTAACTCATTTTCATGCTCAAATATAATCACAAGCAGACGATTAAATAAGTTTTGAAATTAATGAAAAAGAAACGATATGATAATTCCCAGGAGGAGGAGGAGGAGGAGGAGGAGAAACTAGAGGGCAAGATAAAAAGAAATATAGCAGAGAGATAGAGAGAAGGGCAACTTTATATCACACTTTCTGAGAGAGGAAAAGAAAATCTGGAAAAAAAATCACGAACAATATCTTCATCCTGTTATTTTTTTGTTCTTATCACGAAGGACTATGTTGAAATTGAGGTCGTTTTCGTGTCAAGCAAAGATTTCTCCAACTTTATGTGTTACAGCCTGACGCAATTGGAGCTGGTGGAGGTGGAATGTCCCTAGTGATTTATTTATTTCTCGCATTACTGCCCTTTCTTTCATTTATATTTTCCCCCTTTTCGTTTTCTCTGCTTCGTTTTGAAGTTTTTCCAGTGAAATAACTCGATTCCAAAGAGAATTTCTTGGTTCTTTATTTTGAATATAATTTGGAAAGTTTATTGAGATTTATTTCTTTTCCCATTTTCGTTTTTTCTGTTTTGTTTTGAGGTTTTTCCAGTGAAATTACTCGATTCTAAAGAGAATTTCTTGGCTATTTATTTTGCATATAATTTGGAACAGTTTATTGAGATTTATTTACTTCTCTTTTGGTTTTTTTTTTTTTTTGCTTCGTTTTGAGGTTTTCCAAAGTAATGAAACTCGATTCTAATGCGAATTTATTTTTTTTACTATATCATTTCAATAACTCGATTCTAAAGCGAATTATTTGTTATTTTATACGAATATCCCAAATGGAAGACTATATAGCTTTTAATATAAAGTTACATAGTTCTCCCTTTTTTTCCCGTTAGTTTTTAGTTTTTCCTACAAAATAACTCGAATTTAAACGGAATTATTTGTTGTTTTATATGAATATTTCAATTGGAAAACTGTATTGCTTTTAATATAAAATATGTTTTCCATTTTTTTCTCCCGTTAATTTTGAGTTTTTCCAACGAAATAGCCCGAATCTGAACCGAATTCTTGGGTATTTATTACAATCTATTACTAGGAAAACTATATTTCTTGTAATGTCATTGATGTTAACCTAATTTCACCCCTGTGGATTACCGTGGTAGCTTGTCCTCAATAAAAAAAAGTTCGCCTCGTAATTCTAAAACGACTTATTCGTAATGCATTACATTTACGTTAACTTCTGAATAGGAAAAACGTAAACTTATAAATGAGGGTATATATCTGTACGGGACATTACGATGAAATGTCTTTAAAATGATGAAAATGAAGAATGTTGGCTGTCAATAAAAAACTTTTATAAAAAATCTTCAAAAGAAACATATAATGTGCCATGATGACAAATTTAATTTTGAACAAGTTTTAAAGGCAAATAAACAAGTTTTCAGAAAAAAGTGCAATCTGCTTCGAATGATTTTAACGTATTTTTTAAACATATATTTGACCAATTAGTCTGACTTGAATTATTTTAAGTATTTTTTTACCATGCATCTGATCAATTGCTCATCGATTTACCCATATAGGTAATTCAGTGAAAGGCCTGTTTTACAATAAGTTACTATCATGAATATAATGATATCACTATCTGTGCCACATGTTTTTAACAAGAGCGGTTTAATACCTCTACCCTGGTCCACTGTACTTCCATAATCGCAGTGAACCTCGCCTGTTCATTTGGAAGGATAAGTTTATTTTTACTCTGCTCGTCTATTTAACAAGACTTTCCACCGGATTTGTTATTTAAATACCAGCTGAATATATCATCTTATTTTCTTGAATTCTTAATAAAAGTTATATGAGTGATTGCCTAGTTTATTTATATTTTATTTTTCTATTTGAGACTACAGTAAAATATTCATATATAGGTTCAAGTAATGATAATAATAATAATAATTATATTATATATATATATTAGATATATATATATATATATTATATATATATATATATACGTATATATATATATGTACTACATATGTATTATGACTGAAAATCTCTCATATTATATCCTATCACAGAATCACAGAATGAAGACTGATAGAGAGAGAGAGAGAGAGAGAGTCTGAGTACACGTGTTCCAGGAAATTGGTTTTATGAACTTAGAAATCTCCGGAGAGAAAAAGCTCACAAAAAGATTCATATATCACATTCAAAATAATTTTTTTTTTTTCAGACTTTGTAGTGGATGTGAGAACATGACTAATATTTGCAGCGTTTATTTTCTTTCCCTCGTGTTTTTTTTTTAATGGACTTTTCTTCGTTTCTTGTAAGGCTCTAGAAAAACCACCCCATTTACCTAGTTGGGCTAAATAGAATGTCCTATTATATGGAATTAAACCCTGCTTATATATGAAGTACTAGAGCTATTTAATTCCATATGAAAGAGCAAGGAAAACGAGCCTGGGGGAATCTTACAAGCTCCTTATCATTATAGCAGAATTTTTTTTTCCATTACCTGGCTGACAATAAAGAAAACGAACGATAATGAAAACGGGGGAGTGGGGAGGGGAAGGAAAGGGGAGAGGGTTCAGCCCTCTCAGGTATAAAATTATGTCTGGGCCAGGTAAAGTGCGATTTCTACACGCGAAGTTTAAAGTTGAGAAAAAGTAGCTCTCAGTGTCTTTTTTTCTTCATTTTTTACATTCCTCCTCTTTTCGTACATCTATTATCTTTAAATTATTTTGGTCTTTCTTCTTATCTACCTATTTTGTATTCCTCCTCTTTTCGTACTTCTGTTATCTTTAGATTATTTTGGTATTTGTTCTTATCTACCTAGTTTCCCTATGACATTTTTTTTTAATTTCATTATTATTTCTGTCCATTAAATGTTTATTTCCTTCAATTTCTTACTTTTATTCCTTTTTTCATGCTTCTATTATCTTTGAATTATTCTGGTCTTTCTTCTTCCTCACGTATAATCCTACACATTTTTATTTAATTCTGCTAATTACATGAATATTTCCCACAAATCTCTGTTAAATTTTTTATTTATTTAAGGTTCATTATCTTCAACTTATTCAACTTTTTTGCTTCTATTATCTTTAAATTATTTAGGTCTTTCTTTCCCTTACGTAATTTCCTGTAATCTTTTTTTATTTTTGTTTCTACTGATTCGATGACTACTTCTCTAAAATCTCTGACAAGTGTCTGTCCATTGAAAATTCCTTTTCTTAATTGTTTTTCTTTTTTTCCTTTCTTCATGCTTCTATTATATTTAGATTGTTTTGGTCTTCCGTCCTCCCAATGTAATTTCCTGTGATTTTTTTCCTGCTAATTTGATGACTATTACTCAAAAAAAAGTGTCTGTCCATTCAAGATTCATTTCCTTATTTTTTTTATATATTTACTTCATGCTTCTATTAGATTTAGATTGTTTTGTTCTACCGTCTTTCCTACGTAATTTCCTGTGATCTTATTTTTTTTTATTTCTGCTAATTTGATGACTATTTCTCAAAAATCTCTGACGAGTGTCTGTCCATTCAAGGTTCATTTTCTTAATTATTTTTCTTCGTGCTTCCATTATATTTGGATTATTTTAGTCTTCCATAAGTATTTTCGTTGATAGGATTTACCAAGAAGTAGACTTCCCTTTTGAAATTCTTTTACTCTTGCTAATTTCGTGACTATATCCCATAGATCTCTAACACTTCTCTATCCATTTAGTAGGTTTTTTTTCTCCCACATCTAACTTATTCCGTCAACTTCCCTGTTATTGTCGGTGTTTATGTGAATAGCTTTATTTCTCTTTGACCAGTACTTAATAAGAATTCTCTCATCGTAAGTCATCTAGCTAGAGGAAACGCCTACCACTTCGAATAAAGACCTTCGGGAATAAGAGTCTCAAGTCTCTAATATGGGAGCAGAGCTCGCCAGCGTATTCAATTCCAAAACCAATTTCTTGAGTCATTAAGTATTTACCGTGAATTATTAACACACAGGGGAGGGTTGTCTGAAGTAACGTTACCTAGCTCTGCAATATTCTGTGCAATGCTGTGCAATTATGAGCGCGTAATATCGAATTAACCTACCACACAAAAAGCTATCAAATTTTCAATTGGAACTAACGCATGACGAAATCATTTATTTTTAAACACGGCTTTAAACATTACCAGAGTTTCAAATTTGCGAGTATAAGAGCTGACAGTAAAATTAACCTCGTTTTTTAATTTGAATTTGGGTCTTAATATATGGAGCTTCAATTTGAAAGCATGAAACCTGCTACTGCAAATTAATTCTCGAGGTATTGCATTCATGCAATCGCTAAACTGAAACTTGGGCAATCAATTACTCAACTTGGACCTGCTAGACTAACGCCCATTCAATCTATCGCTCCACCTTCAAGAGAGAATAAATTGCTTACAAGAATTAATTAGAAAGCGACTATAACAAGTTACAAATTGAAAATACCCACGACAATTTGAAAACGAATAGAAAATGCGGCGAAGAAACCAATTTTCTGTACAGCGTATAATCAAGGCCAACTAAAATAACATCTATCTCACGGTGGTCTCCGTATAATGCTGTAAGAGCCGCGGGCCCATGAAACTTTAACCACGGTTCTTTGGGAACTAACTTTAAACATATATAAAATGTTTTAAAAAACTACTTGGGCTAGAGGGCTGTAATTTGGTATGTTTGATGATTGGAGGGTGGATGATCAGCATACTAATTTGCAGCCCTCTAGCCTCAGTAGTTTTTAAGATCTGTGGGCGGACAGAAAAAGTGCTGATATATATATATATATAT
Organism: Macrobrachium nipponense; assembly: GCF_015104395.2. Taxonomy (NCBI): domain Eukaryota; kingdom Metazoa; phylum Arthropoda; class Malacostraca; order Decapoda; family Palaemonidae; genus Macrobrachium; species Macrobrachium nipponense. Next base: position 4,237,737 of record NC_087206.1, on the reverse strand, counting down.
ATATATATATATATATATATATATATAAATAAATACTATATATATATCTATATATAGTATATATATATATATATATATATATATATATATATATATATATATATTTAGATAGATATATATATATATATATATAATATATATATATATATATATCTCTATCTATATATATATATATATATATATTATATATATATACTATATATATATATAGATATATATATATACTATATATATATACTTCTACATTAACTTCTCGAAATGACCATTAATCAGAATACATAAACATATTTTTTTTTATACTTACCTGACTATATATATATCATATATATATATATATATATATATATATATATATATATATATATATATATATTACATATATATATATATATATAATATAGATATATATATATATATTATATATATATATACATTCGTGCATAGTCTTCTTATGTATGTATGCGGGTATGTTTCTTTTATACAAATTATAATTCTGCGGGAAGCCATAACTACCACCAACCTCTACCAATAACTCAATTTATAACTTCGATTCGATTTGAGCCTTGTATTTCGTTATGCTGTAATTATAACCTATAATCCTGGGGAACCAACTTTTCTCCCCGTGCTCGTAAATCATTTCTTTGTGGGTTAAGTACACACCTATGTCTTTAAGCCTTTGGGTTTAGGGTAGGTAATATAAAATTATTTTTTTTTTATGGTTTTCAAATTTATTTTCCAATTATTTTTTATACAGTTTATTGGTAATATCGAGTCTTTATTATTTGTAGAGAAAGGATATATGTATATATTATTAGATATTATATATATATATAGTAAAATAAATTAAAATATATATAGAGATATATATATATATATATATAAAATATGATATATATATATATTATATATATATATTTAAACATATATATATATATATATATATATTATATATATATATAATAGGATATATATATTATATATATATATATATATAATATATATATCTAATAAAAGGGGCCATAAAAAACACCAAAAAAAAGTAGAGAGAAAAGTACTATAATTCAGAGACTGCTGTCTCTCTCCTTCAGGTATATAAATGAGAAAAGTTTACAGAAAAGGTGGTATTTATACCAAGAGATCCGTCCACAAAGTAAGCCAATTTAGGTCACCCCGCTGATAATCTTCCTTTAATCTTCTTAAGCGTTGGTTGAATGAAAATTTCGTTGGCGACATCAGAGATCCACCCGCCTTTTGAGATGTTCATTACCTACAGGTAATAAACATCTCAAAAGGCGGGTGGATCTCAGATGTCGTCGACGAAGTTTTCATTCAACCAACGCTTAAGAAGATTAAAGGAAGATTATCAGCGGGGGTGACCTAAATTGGCTTACTTGTTGACGGATCTCTTGGTAAAAATACCACCTTTTCTGTAAACTTTTCTCATTCATATACTTGAAGAGAGAGACAGCAGTCTCTGAAATATAGTACTTTTCTCTCTACATTTTGGTTTTTTATTTTTTTGGCTCCTTTTATTAGATGGAATTCTGTTGTTACAGAACATTTTGCCAGTCATATATATATACTATATATTATATATATATATATATATATATATATATATACATACATATACATATACTTTTCTCATTCATATACCTGAAGAGAGAGACAGCAGTCTCTAAAATATAGTACTTTTCTCTCTACATTTTGGTGTTTTTATGGGCTCCTTTTACTAGATGGAATTCTGTTGTTACAGAACATTTTACCAGTTCATATATATATAGGTATATATATATACTATATATATATATTATATATATATAATATATATATATATATATATATACCCATACATATACATATACTTTTCTCATTCATATACCTGAAGAGAGAGACAGCAGTCCTCTGAATATAGTACTTTTCTCTCTACATTTTGTTTGATTTTTATGGGTTCCTTTTATTAGATGAATTTGTTGTTACAGAACATTTTCATCTGTGTACAGAACATTTTTACAGTCATATATATAGTATATATCATATATAATATATATATACATATTTCATCACTACTATATATATATATATATCTATATATATATATATATATATATATACATATATACATATACATATACGTATATATGTGTGTAGTGCATTTATGATAATAACGACCCGGGCAGACGAGAACTAGATTCCATACTTGTACTTCCAGACCTAGACCAGCAATGGACGCTAGGTCTATCTTCCAAACATTTACGGTAAATATCATTATTCTCTCTAAATAAAAGAGATTAAATCATTTACAAAATCAAACGAATAATGGATACTTGTATACTTTTAGTATATGACTATCTGGGGGCAACTCAGCTAATATCTGATTCATGAATATGAAACACATTTCTTATCTTAGACCTTAAATCAATCGTTCTCTTCGCGCTAAAATGACGCGCGCATGCTTACTCGAAACACCATCCAAACACACGGTTTATTCTCTCACTCTTTCTGTAGTTTACTTTTCTGTTAGCCGAGTATCGGTTGTCTTTTTTTCTTTTTCTTTTTTACAGAACAAACTTGCGAGTCGATGGAAAGCCGATGGCTGCAATGCAATGCATTTTCATCAATCCGTTAGCGATGGAAACGTAGTTGGGAACAGGACTACGTATTTTTTTTATTTTTTTTTTTTTTCTAAATAGTTTTTCGTAACAGTCCATCAAGTATGTTTTACCTCAACGCGGAAATAAGACGCTAAATAATATGTTAAAAACAGTCGGTGGAATAGTTTTTATCAGTGAGAGATTTAAACATTTTCTTTTTTGATCTTAAAAATAGCAGCTACTCATTAGTAAGACAAGACACAATTTCCCTGGCGTCTTTTCATTCATAAAACTGCCCATCTTTTCCAAACATTCTCCTGTCAGATTGGAGTTGAATATTGTGATTAATTTAGATACGTTTCCCAGTGTCTTTTTACCTATAATACCATACAGAGAATGGAAATCTCCTTAGGCACTGATTGGATGAGTAACTGGTAAGTCAAAGCCTTTATGGCTTCTCGTATTGATTGGAGTTTAATCTCTCTCTCTCTCTCTCTCTCTCTCTCTCTCTCTCTCTCTCTCTCTCTCTCTCTGTATGTGTGTGTGTGTGTGTGTTTATCTTCCTCCTCTCTCTCTCTCTCTCTCTCTCTCTCTGTATGTGTGTGTGTGTGTTTATCTTCCACCTCTCTCTCTCTGTCTCTCTCTGTCTCTCTCTGTCTCTTGGAGTGCGTGTGTGTTTATCTCCCTTATCCCCCCCTCTCTCTCTCTCTCTCTCTCTCTCTTCTCTCTCTCTCTCTCTCTCTCTCTCTCTCTATATATATATATATATATATATATATATATATATATGATATATATATATATATATATATATATATATATATACTTATCTCCCTACTCTCTCTCTCTCTCTCCCCTCGCTGCTCTTCATAGTTAAAAACGAATATTGCAAAGGAAATTGTAATTTTCATACCCCATCAACATCATTATTCTTCCTTGTTATAAACAGCTTTTCTGAACAAGAGTTCAATTTTCCTTTCCTCTTTTCATTCTTTGACTTCGCCTTTACAAAATCAGCTCCCCTTGAAGCATTTGATATTTCTCTTTTATTTTTAAAGAAAAACAGATATAGTATATTCAACGTGCTTTTATGGTAAGCAAGTATTCCTGGGAAATCTGCATATTATGCAAAATAGCATCACAAATGCTGTTATTTATCTTTTTTTTTTTCTTCTTTTTTGCTTGCAAGGCCTAACTGATTTGCATATAATAAGTTACTCGGGTAAGGAAAATAATTAAATCTAGGAACATTTCGTTTCTAGAAAGCATTTCTTGATGCTTTGTTGCTACTCGATATAATTTCAGCTTTTTCCACAGAATTTTACATCGCAGGGGGAGTGGGACTTTTATTGGCAGTAGAACAAACAATAGGAATTGGTGCTATCACTTTTTTTTTATTCTTTATTTATGGACAGAAACCAAAGGCTTTTGCCATTATTCCGGATTATGGAAGGGAGATATTTTGTTTTATATACAGCCATTTTTTCTCTTATTCGAGTCGAAGTGAACATACTTCTTTTTATTCAATGTCTCTGAAAGCATGATTTAAAGCAATCTTCACTAAAAATGTAGGTTATTCGTTTTATTATTATGGACAAGAGATATGTTTTGTATATATAACCTTTTTTTCTCTTATTTAAGTCGTAATAAATATTCATCATTATTTATTGCCTCTGCAAGTATGATTTAAAGCAATCGTTAACTAAGAATTTCGGTTTTTCGTTTCTATTTTTATATACTTTTGGGACATATACCTCCCCATTATGGAAGGGAGATATTTTGTTGTATACAGAACCAATGCTTCTCATTCTGGAGTCAAAATAAAAAGATATATGTTTCAGTTTTCCATTGCTTTTGAAAGCAGGATTTAAAGGACTTTTTCAAAAGATATTTCAAGTCTGGCTTTACTTATATTTTTTGTAGGATTTTTTTTTGTCTATCATAAGAACGTATACCTTATTGTGTTATCATTATTACTTAAGCAATTTCAAGTTTGGCTTTACTTACATATTTTTGTAGGATCTTTTTTTTTTTTTTGTTAATTTAGGGACTTGCCTTATTGTGCTATCATTATTACTTAACCAATGGCAGTTCTAGTAACATATGCCTGACTAAGCTATTTCCATTATAAACCAAAAAGAAAATAACTTGCTTTACCATATTTTTGTAGGTTATTTTTACTATTTAGGAGCCGTATATACATTGTGCTATTTTTTATCATAAACTAATGACTGTCTCGGTAACATATACTTGATTATGGTATTGTATATTATTTGAAATGAATAATGAATTGCTTTCTTTTTTCTATATTTTTGTAGTATTTTTATTTTTTTTGGGGGGGGTTGCATACCGTTGGCTATTTTAGTAATATATGCCTGACTAAGTTATTACTATTACTTAACTAAACAATGAATTGCTTTACTTTTTTTATACTCCTTGTACTTTGTGCTATTTTTATCATTGACCTGTGGCTGTTTTATTAACATATGCCTGATCATTTCTTCCATCTCTCTCTCTCCTCTCTATCGGTCTCTCTCGGGTCCTCTCCTTCTCTCTCTCAAAGAAGCATCACATTAGGAAATACCTACTACACTAACCTTGTCAGCTAATAACCAAAGCTATGAGTTTTCCCAACATGCCTAAGTCCTGCCTAAGTCCTTTTACAAGACTGGACACCAAGTTATTGCAAATTCACTGAAGATTTTCATTCTCTTTTCATAAACTTATTTTTTCATCCTTTTCTATTTAGCAAAATGTGTTTCCGTTTTTGTTTGATACCCAAGCGAATACACAAGAGTTTGTGAAATCTTAGTCGTTTGAGACTATGGTGGCAAGGTTACGTAATCGTGTCCACAAGGTACTGTTA
>NC_087206.1:4217277-4222277 GCF_015104395.2 Macrobrachium nipponense | reverse complement strand
CTCTCTCTCTCTCTCTCTCTCTCTCTCTCTCTCTCCTATGCATGTCTTCATCATAGAGAGCATTAATTACTTTAATCCAGTTTGGTGACTGTGTCTGGATTATCTCTCTCTCTCTCTCTCTCTCTCTCTCTCTCTCTCTCTCTCTCTCTCTCATGTATTACCTAACCATAAGGGACATGACGTGCTTTGTTCAGATCTCTTACTTATCATATTCCAGTTTTTCCTGTCACCATAGAACTATGAATCCTTATTTACACTGAACCTCATTTTCATATTAAACAGCATTGTAATTTGTTGACGGGTAATGTATACGGATAATGCTAAATAAAGATCTTCCTTTACGGATAATATGTACAGATAATGCAAGACAAACAGACGGAAAAACAGACAAAAACGAAATCCCGTCTACGTGCCATAGCGAAAGAAAATCTCACACGTTACTAAAAACCAATTTGCAATACCCATTTTATATATCTATATATATATATTATACTATTATATATATATATATATATATATATATATTATGTATATATGTGTGTGTGGTGTGTGTGTGTGTGTATTTTTTTTTTAAACTGAAATGTCTGGTTGATCGGCGAACGTTAAGTGTTAAGGATTAAAACGCATTAGTGTCTGCTATAGTGTGCTTAGTTGGATTCGGAAAAGGCCGTAAGGCGGATTTACCTTGGGATTTCAATGTGAATGTAGGTGATAAGAACAGAGATGGCTCGGTTGGCTGTTTCGAGACTCCAAGTATATTATATTGATATTTACCTGTGGGTTTTTAAGAATAGTAATAGCCACAATACCCTCTTCACTTCTCAAATTCTTTTTTTGTTGTTGTTGTTGTTGGATACAAAGCCTCGAGCTCCAACTTCAAAGAAATATGAAGAAATCATGACGTCCAGTATCAGGATTTCTTCATATTTCTTTGAAGTTGGGTCTCAAGGCTTTGTAGTGACAAGCGTATCAAAAAATAAATAAATATATAACTAACTAAATAAACAAATAAATAAATAGATAAGTAAAAAAATAAATAAATAAATAAAAAAGACAAAGAACAAAGCATTTGAGAAGTTAAGAGGGCATTGTGGCTATTACACTTACATATGTATCTGGTTAAAATGACCAGTAGATTCTACATTTAAGGATAGATAGAGAGCTATACTGATGAATGTTATGTTATCAAACGACTGCAAAATCTTACCTTAGATTTGATTGAGAAAAGTAATTTGAGAAAAGTAAAAAATGTATAATTTTTTTTTTTTTTTTTTTTTTTTGGGGGGGGGAGAGGGTGGGTGGGGGCCGGGGGAAATGGGGTTTGGGGTGGTGGTGGTGTGTGGTGGTGGGTGGGGGGGGGGGGGGGGGGGAACCGATGGTCGACTAGGGTGGGGGGGAAGGGGGGGGGGGGAAGAGTCGATTGGTAGTTTTCGGGAAGGTATCAGAAGTAAAACAAAAATTTCCATTTCAACACAACATAAAGATCAATTCACGTATGAAACAGGTAACTATAATTTCGACTCTCACCTGTCCTGCTAATTATGTCCTAAAAATACCTATTAAAAATTAACTAGAATTGACGTTAACACCGTAAGAGCCTGTGAGTGACTTCTATCCCCCCCACACACAAAATTCCGAGAAAATTAGAAAATGAGAAAAAAAAAACCTTTTGAGTCTCTTGAAGTCGACGGAAAAATTCAAATGACCTATTACACTCGAGTCTGGTGTCCCACATTTTGCCTTCATATTTGTATCACGTTTGTGTGAAAGTTGTAACACAGGTATTTTCGCTTCAACTGTATTGTTGAATTTACAGGGTTTTTTTATTCCTACATTTTCAACAGTCGTGTAAACATAATCACGAATTTTGCGGCAACATAATGAATTTGTGTGTTTTTTTTTAATTCAACATTTACATGATTTGACTTTATGGTAATCACGAATGATTGAATTACAGCATAATTTTCTTTTTTACATTTTATGTGACAAAAGAATGTCACATATGTGTTATACAATCCCTTTTTTCTAATTTAAAAAAAATAGGAAAAACTATGGATGAGAGAAGAAGACTTAGTATCTACACATTCTTCCCTAGGGATGGGGTCATCTTATAGAAGTTTTAACAGAAATTTAACCAGTGGTATTTCTTTCCCAGAGGTAAGATGAATTTCATTTCATTGTGTTAACAATTAAAAATTTGGCAAAAAAAATTCTTCCATTTCATCCATTATTTCGTAAGGGCTTTTATCACTTATATGAATAATATTCTAGGAGGTTTTGAATGCATTGAATTATATTGTAAAGACTTTTAAAACTTTGAATAATTTTGTAAGAGCTTTTTACACATTTTGAAAATCATATTGAAAAAGTTTTTTGACTGCATTGAATTATAGTGTAACGATTTTAGTACTTTGAATGATTCTGTAAGAACTTTTAAAAAATTTTCAAAATTATATTCTAAGAGATTTTAATGTTTAGAAGTATACTGTAAGGGCTTTCAATATTTTTAACTATTTCGTAAGAGCTTTTAACATTTTTATGAATAATATTCAAGACCTTTTAATACTTAGAATGATATTGTAAGGTCTTTCAATACTTTGAACTATTTTGTAAGAGCTTTTAACTCTTTTATGAATAATATTGAAGAGCTTTTAATACTCAGAATTATATAGTAAGGTCTTTCAATATTTCTAACTATTTTTAAGAGCTTTTAACACATGTACGAACAATATTCTAATAGCATTCAATATTTTGAATTGTATCGTAAGCGCTTTGGACACGACAAAAGACGCACGTTCGTTTCTTTCCTCTGCAGTCTTAATCCGGGAATTTGTTCTGCATTTGTTCAAATAGAATCCCCTTAACGCTTGATGGAGACAAATTCAGTTAGATAGCTCCATTTTGAAGTAATAGCGCCACATTCACAAATAATCTCGTCAGCTTTACCGAGATAAAAATAAGTAAAATATGCGCAGAAGTTTCTTCAGCACAATCGAGTTTTCTGTCCATCGTATAATCAAGGACACCGAAAATAGATCTATGTTTCGGTGTTCTCAGTCTAATTCTATATAAGCCGCTGTTCATAAAACTTTCCCACGCTTAGTGGTGACCTCGCCTATATCGTTGTCAGACGCACAATTATGATTGACTTTAACATTAAATCAAATAAAAACTACTGAGGCTAGGGGGTTGCAATTTGGTATGCTTGATGATTGGTAGGTGGATGATCAACATACCAATTTGCAACCCCCTAGCCTCAGCAGTTTTCAAGATCTTAGGACGGACAGCCAAAGCGCGACCGGAACGAAGATACAGTGATTCGTAAAATCTTAGCAATTTCAGAAATACGATTTTATTTGCTTGTTTACTCGCAGTGTGTTTGCTGATATCCATTACCCTTCGATTGAAACCGAAACAGCCAATCTCCTTCGTTTCGTATAAGCCCGGGACACGGGAACCCAGGTATTATGGAAATTTATTATGGAAATTCATGCAAGTCTGGGTGATTACCCCAACACACATTGTATGAAGTCGTTCCAATGTGTACCTAAACCGCCGTTTCCATATCGGAGTCCAATATTCGTATTCGACGTAAGTTTGAAAACAAATGCAGAGGAATGGAACGTTTGGCTATTCCTCTAACCCAAGAAGAAAAAAATTTGTATTTATTTAGTAGCTTTTACCCCGTACGTCTTGGCAGGGAAGACGCGGATGTAGTAATTCTGAGCCTCAGAAGTAATGTGAGAATTTTTTTATTATTCAGAGGCTAAGGACTCTTACCTCTCTCTCTCTCTCTTTTCTTCCTCTCAGTTACTACTTTCTTAGTCTCTCCTTTGCTTTGTAAATGATTCTCGCCTCTCTTTCTCTCTCTCTCCTTTATGTCGGTCGCTCCTTTGACATGCCACCTCTTTGTAATGATTCTCACTTTTATTATTATTATTATTATTATTATTATTATTATTATTATTATTATTATTATTATTATTATTATTATTATTATTACTATTATTAATGTTAAAATCAGGGTCAATGCGTAATTAAAGCATCATCATATATAAATTACTCTTGTGCCTTCTAAATGATTCTCAATGTTATTATTATTATTATTATTATTATTATTATTATTATTATTATTATTATTATTATTAATGTTCAAATCAGGGCCGATACGTAATTAGAGCATCATAATATATCTATTCTCATTACGCTTTCTTGAATGAAACTGATCGATTACAAAATCATCACAAATACGATTCCGCGATTTACCGATAAACAAAAACAATAGATGAATAAATAAATAAATAAATAAATAAATAAATAGGTAAATAAATAAATCACAGGAACATTCAGTAAATTCAGTATCGTGGAAACAGACAAGAAAACCTCCTTTGAAAGAAATTGTTCGCAAAGTAAATTAACTTCCTCCCCAACAAAAGCCTCTCTCTCTCTCTCTCTCTCTCTCTCTCTCTCTCTCTCTCTCTCTCTCTCTCTCTCTCTGGAATCAAAGGAGAATGGCAGAAAACTGAGACGTATTTAAACAAACAGCTTCTGAAAGCAATAAGTATTGTGTGGGAAAATAATACGAGGCCGCAGACGCTTCCATTAAGCATTTAGCGATGTTCCATTTCCGCGTTTCCAGGAATCCTGGAAAAAGGAGCTGGAAGAAGGAGGAGGAGGTGGAAGAAGAGTAGGAGGTGAAGGAGGAGGGTGGGCGGGAGAAGAAGAAGAAGAAGGAGAAGAAGAAGAAGAAGAAGTATTTGATTGAGAAAGTGGCGTACTACGCCCAATGCAAAGATTCTCAGAAAGAGAGAACAGACGAGGGAGGGACAAGAAATCCTTTCTTCTTCATTCTTCTTCTTCTCTTCCTTCCTCCTCCTCCTCCTCCCTCCTCCATCCTCCTCCTCCATCCTCCTCCTCCTCCTCCTTCCAGAAAACTCAAAAGTTATGAGCTCGAGAGGAAAAAGGTTGAGAGGTTAAAAAAATCGAGAAGTGAAACTTCC
>NC_087206.1:4182277-4209777 GCF_015104395.2 Macrobrachium nipponense | reverse complement strand
TTACACATTCACAGAGAGAGAGAGAGAGAGAGAGAGAGAGAGAGAGAGAGAGAGAGAGGAACACATATAACTCCAAGGAATAGTTTGTAAGGTAATATATCCCCCAACTTAGAGGTTTGTGTATAATTTGCAGCTGGATCTCTCTCTCTCTCTCTCTCTCTCTCTCTCTCTCTCTCTCTCTCTCTCTCTCTCTCTTATTTTGCAAGCATATATATTTCTCTCCTGTGTATACCTTTCGTGTTCTCTCTTTCGCTTTCATTTTGCAAGTATATATAATTCCTCCTCCCTGTTTTAACTCTTTTCTTTCCTTTTGCATCCCTCTATCTCTCTCTCTCTCTCTCTCTCTCTCTCTCAAGTTGCTAGTGTATATATTTCCCGCCTGTTTATACCTCTCTCTCTCTCTCTCTCGACATAGAGGTTATAATACCCTTGCTTAACAATAGTGATAGAACGACCATTCAACGTCAAATAACACCATTTCCAGCCCACGGGTTGTGGGGGGGCGGGGTTGGGGGGATGGGGCTTGTTACCACTCGACGATTAACATATAATATAATATTCCATTCGGGCGCCGCGTAGCAAACATGTTTTTTTCGTTATGTTTTGGCCCCATTTTTTCTGTTATCGGTTAACAATACCAGCCGATATTATGTCATCAAAAAAAAAAAAAAAAAAAAAAACATGTCCATGTTTGCTCTTTGCTGTCTAGGTCATATTTTTTTCCAACTCGTTTGATATTGGGGCAATCTCTCCCCTATCCTCCTCTCTTGTTTATTTCTTTATTTTATTCAATTTAACGACTAATTGCCACATTACTGACATTCACTTAAGATGGATTGTTTAGCAGGAAGAAATGTCAGGTAAATTGTCATGCGTGTTTGTGTATTTCTTTCAATCTCTGTTTTTCTGAGTATATTATGCGCGTCTTAATAAATTGGCGAATCGCTTCTCTCTCTCTCTCTCTCTCTCTCTCTCTCTCTCTCATTAGGACACTGTGTATGAACATTAACACCTGCTCCTACAGATCAGTGAGCTCAAGATGTCTCTTCTTAGGATGGACTAACAAGTCTTTGAGACACCCTAATCCTTGCAACTCCTTGTAATTCTCTCTCTCTCTCTCTCTCTCTCTCTCTCTCTCTCTCTCTCTCTCTCTCTCTCACCAATATCTCATATAATATATATATATATATATATATATATATATATATATATATATATATATATATATATTAAAAATTCCTTCACTGATAACACAAATATATTAGAGCAGCACAATTAAATGTAAGCAGAATATTTTTTTAAATGTGAGGTTACCAATTTGTCTTAAGATCTGTGTATTAAATTCAAACAAAAGTCTACTGTGGAAATATATTATAGTGATGTACAGGGCTATATTTCTTGCCTAATTTTCGATGTGGCCTCTGGGAGAGTTTTTTTTTAATTTTTTTTTTTTTTGGTAATCTAGGTGAAGTTGACAATGCTCACAATTTGGGGAAATTAGCTAGAAATTGAGTTTTTATCTCTCTCTCTCTCTCTCTCTCTCTCTCTCTCTCTCTCTCTCTCTCATATGTTACTCTTCATGGAAATATATTGTGTATTAGAAATAAACACTAATGAATAATATTAGAGAAAAATTCTGTGGATGCATACATTGATCATAGGCATAGGGTATTTTTCATAAAAGCACAATGTTTATCATCGTTCTTAGAATCGCTACCATAATTATACATTCAATATCCATATTCATTAATTCTCCTTAAGGAATATGAGCAGATTTAAATCTAATATACGCTTAATAACCTTTAGGAAGATGTAGAGAATTCGTTCCAATCGAAAAAAAAGTAAACATAAACCGGTCGCGTTCAAGAGAGTGACAGAATGAAAACAAAACAGCCAGCATTTCCTAATGCACTTTGGCCATCAGTGGCCGCGTTCGATTGGCATGAATAATGGAACGAAGAGAAACATAAAAGGAAACGGCCAAACGCAGCATGCGCAACGGCGCGTTCTGTTGCGTAGAGGAACAAAAGGAGTTTTGTTTTGCTCTTATGAACGCTGCTGCGTCGGCGTGACCACATTTAAAAAGAAAAAAGTTTTATTTCTTTGCTTCTGTCATTCATGTTTTTTGACAGATTGACAGCCATTTGGGGGAAACGTTTAGCTTTTGGCCACGTTGAAAATTGCCAGATGAGGAATTGGCAAGATTTATATTCATGTTTATTGGACAGTCATGGACATTAAACATGGTTAGTGTTTGCCAGTAAATTTGAAAAAGTCGTATATTCCTTAAAATACAGTAAAGATATCACATTTATTTTCGGTCATGATTTTCAGTCATTGACAGTTGTACTATTTGTGAATTAGGTTTTTTCAGACAGGTAAAACTCACTATTATTTTGTGAATTATGTGTATTCAGATAGGTAAAACTCACAGTTGATTTTGTGAATTAGGTTTACTTTCAGACAGGTAAAACTCATTGCTAATTTTGCGAATGAGGTGTTTTCTAATAGGTAAAACTCACAGCTAATTTTGTGAATTTGGTGTCTTCAGAAGGTAAAACTCACTGCTATTTTTTTTTATTTGTCTTGGGGAAAAACTCACTACTAATTTTGTTTAATGAGAATTAGGTGTTTGCAGTAAGGTGCAACTCATTGCTAATTTGTAAATATCTAAGAGTACTATATATTGCATAACTGACAAATGACAGCAAGGCGAACTTATATATAGATTCCAAACCACTAAATTTAACTAACGCCGAATCAGCAAACAGTTATAGGAGCCCATTACGATAGCCCTCTATATAATTCGGCGCTATATTCATTCTATCGCTTCTATGTCTGATATATAGAGACATTAAACAATTTATTTGCGTGGCCAGACGCTCTAATACCTTTGGGCCCATCCATTCTTATCTCTCTCTCTCTCTCGCTCTTCTACTCTCTCTCCTCCTCCTCTCTATCTTCTCTTCCTCTCTCCTCACTATAGAAGTATATAGATATATATATATATATGAGTAGAGATTACTATATATATATAATTATATGATATATAGGTATATATATAGATATAATAGAATATAGATTGAATATATATATAGTAGTATAGATATATATATATATATATATATAGAATATATATATAATATATATATATATATATATGTATTAATATATATACATAGAGATATATTATTATATATAAGATATATTATATATATATAAATATATACTCGTATACATAGAAGATATATATATATATATTATCTATATATATATTATTTTATATATATATATATGTATTAATAGTATATTATATATATATATATATATATATATATAGATATATATTTATTATATAATTTATATTAGAAAATTATAATATAATTATATATATGATATATATTATTATATAATATAATTAATTTAACCTATTATATAGATATAGATTAATAATATTACGGATAATATTATTATAGATAATAATATATATATATACATATACATATATATATATTATATATAGATTAATATATATATATAATATTTATATATATATACTATATATCATTTTGGTTTAAATCTAAGGACTATATTTTTGGTGGACTTACTTCCACCCTTATCAAGTAGTGAATGACAAAAAGGAGTTCCTAGAGAAATATATATAGTGGGAGATATTATGCCCTTTAAGTGATGCCTAAGGGGTCACTGCTAAGCCGCTGTTAGTTCCTGTTAATTGACTCAACCCGCTTCATCGTTGCCTTAAGGAAGATGTTGTCTATTTGGTCAGAGTCCCAAGCTCATTTTGGGAGGCTATCCTATTATGTTGTTGTTTTCAGTGAAGATTTGACATATATATACATACATACATGCATACATACATACACAATCGTTAACAATTCCTCCCCCCCCCCCCCCCCCCCCGCCCCACTTGGCCCCCCCCCCCCCCCCACCGGCAATCCCAGTTATCTTTCGTACCGATACTTACTTGAGAGAGCCTGTTGATGAATGCGCGGAAATAGACATCAGAAATGAGGTGGGGCCATATTTTATGACCTAATAAATCTCTCAGAATGATAAACTTTCTTCCCAGAGATTCTGAAGAAGGTAAAAAGTAAAAAAAAAAAAAAAAAAAAGATAAAATATAATATATGAGCAACCTGAAGGAGGTAAATCATTTTTTCTCTGGGTTAATTTTTATATATTTATTTTTTCAATTTCATATTTAAAGTGATTTACCTGTCAAGGGTTTCTTGTGATTTTTGGCTGATTTATGTTATCTTCTTTTTATAGTTATTCAATTTTCTGATACGTTACTTTAATTTGATTTAAGTTTATTTATGGCAATTTTTTTTCTCAATGACTGGATATGCATATTATTATTTCTATTTTGAAGGGAACTTAAAACAGAAGAAATTGAGAATCTGGACAACTATGAAAAAAGTAATGATCAAGAAAATACATTATTTCTATTTTGGAGGGAACTAAGAACAGAAGAAATAGAGCATCTGAACCAATATGGAATAAGTAATTATCAAGGTAATACATTATTTCTGTCTTGGGGGAAACTTAGAAACAAGACAATAAATTATTCTGCTTTGAAGGACAGATTTGGAAACTAAACCACTATGGAATAAGTATTTAAGTGACAATAGATTATTTCTATTTGGCGGGGAGAGTAAAGCAGCAGACATACAGAATATAAACCACAATGGAAAAAATATTTAAAAAAATATATATTTCTATTCTGGAGCAAAAATTAATACAATGACCAATGGAAATCTTGACTCAAAATAGGGACTACACAGACCAAAGGGAGCACACTATTAGCCTGATTTTAAATAATAAAAAACGAATTATTCCTATTTTGGAACAAAATTAAAACAATGGCCACTGGAAATCTTGACTCAGAATAGGCACTACACAGACCAAAGGGAGCACATTATTAGCCTGTTTTTAAGTAATAAAAAAATATATTCATTTTCTGGAGCAAAAATTAAAACAATGGCCACGGGAAATCTTGACTGAGAATAGGCAACACACACACACACACAGGCCGAAGGGAGCACATTGTAACCTGTTTTTAACTAATAAAAAGAATTATTCCTATTCTGGAGCAAAATTAAAACAATGGCCACAGGAAATCTTGACTGAGAATAGGCAACACACACACACAAACACACACAGGCCGAAGGGAGCACATTGTAAACCTGTCATTAAAGGGATAAGGAAGCTTTTGATCAGCTGATCACCAAAAGGGTTGAAATATTCCAGAGCCTTTGATGCGAGAACGTATCCAACGGGAACGTAGGTATCCGTTTGGTTTCGAACAGCTTTGATACCCACTCCTTTGTAGGTATTTAGAAATAACTCAAATCCCTCGATTAAGAGATGGGAGGGAGGGTGGGGGTAGGGGGTTACGAGTGCACTGATGAAAAGATGGGGGCCCTTGAGGGGGGGAAAATACGGTCGCTGCTTTGATGACAGACATTTTATTTTTTTTTTTTTTTTGGAAAAGGGGGCGTGTCAGACATTCCCCGAAAGGTTGACCTGGACACTATCATATTTATTCATTTACTCTATCTATCTATCTGTCCGTCTATCTATCTATCTGCCTGTCTGTCTGTCTATCTATCTAGCTATTTATTTATTTATTTATTTATTTATCTATTTATTTATTTATTTATTTATTTATTTATTTATTTACTTACTTATTTATTTATTTATTCTCCCTGTAAGAATTATGTTCTTGCTTGATTGTCGATCGGTTGGGATGGCTGGAGAAATGGAATGAAGAGAGAGAGAGAGAGAGAGAGAGAGAGAGAGAGAGAGAGAGAGAGAGAGAGACTTAAATTATTCGACTCGATTGTTCTTTGATCACGTCTCATTTTTCTTTTATTTCGCAGAATTTCTGTTATATAATGAAGGAGAGAGAGAAGAGAGAGAGAGAGAGAGAGAGTGGAACTAATTTATTCGTCTGTCTAAACATTCCTTCCATCACATCTCGCTTTTTACCGGATTCCTAATTATTTATAGAAGGTAAGAGAGAGAGAGAGGAGAGAGAGAGAGAGAGCGAGAGAGAGAGAGAGAGAGAGAGAGAGAGAGAGAGAGAGAGAGAGAGATTTAGGATCCAGAACCTTAGGGAATAGCCCGCGTGTTTGAGTGTGACACATGACAGACGCTACGACATAGAATATATGAAATGACATTCCAACGTGATATGAAAATGTCAACCACGTTCAGACCCCACAATCAGAGAAGACCTACTCAGTCGATGCAAATATTTGCGGTTTGTGTGCAATGTTTATATAAGTCTGCTGTTTGGTGATGCATGAGCGTAACTCCTGTATATAGTCACAGGCGAAGCAACTTTTTAATTATAATATGAATGTTAAATTGTATGTATGTGTATATATATATATATATATATAATATATATATATATATTACTAGAATATTAGATATTATATATATCTATATTAGTAATAATATATAAGTATATTATATATTATATATATAAATATATTATATATTAAGATATAGACTATAGATATTATATATATTAGTAATATATATTATATATATATATTATCTATATATATAATAGATTATCTAAGTTCTAATAATATATATTATATAATATATATATATATATTAATATAGATATATATAATATAAGATATAAGATATAATCTATATATATTATAAAGAATATATAGAAGATATATAATATTTAAATATATATATATATAATTAATATATATATATATATATATATATGCAGGAAGGTAGGTACGCCAATGTCGTTACCACTAGGTAGATGGGGATACAATCCACAATGATGTAAAATCCTTCTATAGTTTATAATATATATTTTCTTGTGCAGGAACTTACAGCTTTCGACCATCTGGTCTTGCACACAAGACCAGATATGTATATATATATATATATATATATATATATATATATATATATATATATATATATATAGATATATATAGTATATATATATTATATATATATATATATATATATATATATATATATATATATATATAGATATATATATATATTGATAGAGAGATATTTAGATAGCATTATATCTTATTTCCTATCGTTGTCAATATTACTCGTAAAAAGCAAAAACGTAAGATTTTTCATAAATATAAACAATATCTGAAATATGTAGGGCTGATTTTCCTTAAATTATATATCATAGAAAGATATACATATATATATATATATAAATATATATAGATATAGTATATTATATATATATATATATATATATATATAGATATATATATATATATTATAAAGATCCATTATATAAGAGTTCGTGTTCCTCCCATTATTTTCAAAAACCCTCGACACAACTAGCCACAAAAAAACTAAAAAAAAAAAAAAAACAATATATCTGAAAATCACGTCTCCGGGAATATTTTCATTTATATTTTTTGTTCTATTTTTATTTCTAGATTCGATTCTTGTGGCCAAAGACAGCAGATCGCTTCTTATCAGAGTCGTAATTCTGGCATATAGCTGTTCTCAGCAATATAAATACGGTTGTTCTGTGGCTTGGAAAATATTAATATTTGTGTTGTAAAAAAACATATAAGTTATCGCCTGATATTTTATGGCCTCTTCAGACACTAATGTTTGTGATGTTTATTCGAACGAGGGCCGTGTATCACGATGCATGTGAAAAAATGACAAAAATGTTTCATGTTCTTCAAAATAAGAAGAAAAATATAAGAGAAAGGAAAGTGTCGTGAATTATGGCCGTGCGTTATATTTCATGGGGAAATTTACTTTATCCAGTTTTTCCTGGTTTTCATTTTGTAATTTGTACGTATATGTATATATATAAGCCACGTGGCATATACCTTTATATATATATATATATATATATATATATATATATATATATATATATATATATATATATATATATATATATATATATATATACACACACACACACACACATATATATATAGATATATATATATATATATATATATATATATATAGATATGCATATATATATATATATATATATATATAATATATATATATATATATATATATATATATATATATATATATATATATATGCATATATATATATATATATATATATATATATATATATATATATATATATATATAAAGGTATAAGCCACTGGGCTTATACCATTATATAGGATTTATCACGTTCCAAACTTTCGTGATTCAGTTATACATATATATATATATATATATATATATATATATATATATATATATATATATATATATATATTATTTATTTATTATATATATGTATGTATATATATATATATATATATATATATATATATATATATATATATATATATATACATTAATTCACGGTTTGCAAAGGCACATAGGAATCTGCATGTACATACCCAGAGAATGCAATAGAAGAGTCCTTGAATATTAAACATTTCTCGCCCAACTGGACCTCAGCAGAGGAAGTTGAACTCACTGATAAAGATATAAACATTTTATAACCCAGAGAGGGAAAGCTCTCTCCCTTACATCCGGTGACCTAATAGCCTGATGACCTTTGGTTTACATTAAAGTAAAAACTCGAAAGAATCCAAAAACTGACGTTGGGAAAAGTGAAGGCTATAGATAATTTTTTAGCGAAGTCTAAAATCATTTATTATGACGTCGCTCCTCTCTTCTCTCGTCTCTCTCATCTCTCTCCTTCATCTCTCTCTCTCTCTGTTGGTGCACTGTAGAACATTACTTAGAGACCTCTCTCTCTCTCTCTCTCTCTCTCTCTCTCTCTCTTATGGTGCACTGTAGACATTACTAGACTCTCTCTCTCTCTCTCTCTCTCTCTCTATCTCTCTCTCTCTCTCTCTCTCTTATGATTCAATTTGCTTCGTAGCCCAATTTTCATGAGGTATGTTAGAGTTACAATCATTTTTTATGAATAATGTCTGTATGTCTGATCAACCTTGAATATCTATGCCTTCTTTTTCGTCTGTGGTTGAATTAAGACATTTTTGGATCAATAATGTCTGTATGTCTGTTAAACCTTTAAAGTCTATGCCTTCTTTTTCGTTGGTGGTTGAATTAAGACATTTTTGGATCAATAGTGTATATATGTCTGTTAATCCTTTAAAGTTTATGCCTTATTTTTGTTTGTGGTTGATTTAAAGCATTTTTGAATCAGTAATGACTGTATGTCTGTTAAACCTTTACAATCTGTGCCTTATTTATTTGTTTGTGGTTGAATTAAAACCTTTCCCGATCAATAATGTCTGTATGTCTGTTAAACTTTACATTCTCTGCTTTTTATTTATTTATTTGTGGTAAACTGACGATTTTCTATTTTTATCTGACCCTTGAATCGAATATAACTGCGCCCTACATTTCCAAGCGTGGCCTATTTCCAGTTTAAAAAATAATAATGTTAGAAATGAAAAATGATTCACGGTTCCCTATGAGAATACCTACATAATTACTCTCAGATACTTATTTAGCATTCTAAAATATAAATAGAATCTTCCTAAAACAATTTTAACCGAGTAATAAAAGTTGCCAAATGGTGAACCTCTTTCCTAAGGTGTATATGATCTACATTGAAAATACTCTTGATAAGGTATTGTATGTGATTCCAAATGAACGATATATTGTTATTAGTTAACCTGTGAATGTTGCAATTAAACATTTGTAAAGTTAAAAGAAAAACAATTTATTTAATAGCTTTAAGTGGCGCTTGTGAAAATTTTAAGAACTGTTATAGGAGAATTTAAATCTATTATTGTGATTGTTGACAACTATACTATATATTGCGCATTGAGTATTTTTGAATAAAAGTTAAAAAGAATTCTGTAGCCTGTAAGAGTTCAGGACAAATGATGGAAATTAATTCATTTTAGTAATAACTGTTAGAATGAATTTTTGGTAATAATGACATTCTTCCTACGACAAAGCTTAGCAGACCAATAGATTATCCGTTATTTTTTTTTCATTAATTTACAAATCATTTCTTTAACAAGAAAAATGGTTCAGTAACACGCCACAGCATTTCTAGATATCTAGAGCTGTTCAAAAATAGAAAATAACTATCACAACGATAAATTACCAAGATAAAAAAATTGATAGCTAGTCTATGCTATTGACATTGGCATAAATTTCGTGGTAGCCTAGTAATTACTGTAGCTGAATTCAACGCGAATTCTGTAATCAAAGTTAGTCAAGGTTCCCAAGAGTTAATCAATGCAATTTCGGTGAAGGATTTCCAATATATTAATTTTATGTAACCGATCTATTCATTTTTCTGAAGGAGGGACATTTAAACTCTGGCAACAAATCAAAACACTTCAAGATTTCTTCCTAATTGCAACGTATAAAGCACACCGTCAAAGAGAATTGCTTTGGAAGCGAATTATACGTCACAAACTTAGGTCAATATTCTCCGACCTGAATATTTACTGCCTTTCGCTTTTTATTTTTTTTATTGTTTAGGCATTTTGTTTATGTTTTTTAATGTTTAGGTCTTTTGTTTATGCGTTTGTTAATTGTTATGCCTTTCGCTTATGTTTCAGTTAATGTTTAGGGCTTTTGTTTATGTTTCAGTTAATGTTTAGGTCTTTTGTTTATGTTTTTGTAAATTTTTTGCCCATTTGTATACTTTTGTTTTCGTTCGTGTTTTTGTTAATTATTGATTCGTTTGTTTATGTTTTTTTTTATTTTTAGTTTATGCTTTTGTAAATTTTTTGCCCCTTTTGTTTGTTTTCGTTAATGTTTAGGTCTTTTTTTTTGTTTTCTTTTCTTATTTTTAGGGCTTTTGTTTGTTTTTGTTAATGTTTAGGTCTTTTGTTTATGTTACGTTTTCATAGATTATTGATTCAGTTTTTTTTTTTTTTTTAGGTAATTTGCTTATGTTTCTTTTAATGTTTAAGTCTTTTATTTATGCTTTTGTTACTGTTTATGCCTTCTGTTTGTTTTAGTTAATGTTTAGGTCTTTTGTTTATGTCTTTATTAATGTTTAGGGCTTTTGTTTATGTTTTTGTTACTGTTTAGGCATTTTGTTTATGCTTTCGTTAATGTTTAGGTCTTTTGTTTGTTTTTGTTAATTATTAGGTCTTTTGATTGGGTTTATGGTACTTACTGGCTTTACCATATGTTATTACGTTCATTTCCAAGAGCCTAGTACTATACAAGGCGCATATTTTTGTAATAAACTAGAATTACCGAAACCATAGGGGCGCGTTAGTATTCTTCAGTTATACCCAACCTTCTGGGGGTCCCCAAAGTAACAAACAACAGCCGGGCAAACAAAGCCGAACAACGAAACAACCGAAAAAGCACAAAATATTTTGTGGAAATATCTAAGGCAGCCGGAGCACCCATTGAAGGCTGGGTTCGTTTCCCATTTTCTATTTTAGAACGAAAGAAAACGAAGACTGGGTAGGGGAAATCTGGTCACATCACGAATCGTCCCGATGAACAGTTCAAATATCCAGTTCCTGTTTTTATGTCAAACCTTTTGATTTGCGTTGAATCCATACCGAATTACAGATTAAGGAAATGTCATAAATCACGAATCTAGCCGATAAGTTCAGAAGTATCATACGACTGAGCGGTGAACTAAGAAAATATATATTCAACTGATAATTTGCAGTCAGGAATCCATATCTTTCAGCTATGTATATCAGTAATCTTGAAGTTTATCCTACTTTAGTCATTTTTTCTGATGTCATGAGCTCTAAGTATTATTGATAAGGAATTTGAGTTTAATCATAGTGTACAATATTGCTTGGTGTTGAATTCAAATAAAAGCAAGGGACAACTATACTTGCTTTTAAGATCTTGGTGAATTTGTATTATTTTTTTTAGCATTTTGATTTATGCAATTTTCGTCATATAGTATATATATATATATATATATATATATATATATATATATATAGATATATATATATATATATATATATAATATGTATATATATATAGGGTATATATATATATATATATATATATATATATTGGTCTGAAGTTATTAAGGTTCTTTTGGCCCTGATATTTCAGATCAGTACCACAAAAAGAGTATGATCCCTGACAAACCAACACTTAAAAAGTACAATCTCAGAGAGGATACACCAAACCACAGACTAAAGATTAACAGTAATTTATTACTTAAAAATTACCATAACAGAACAACCCCTCTGAAAACTGAATGATGGGGGAGAAAAGCACAACAAGCATACACAACTCCAAATCAGCTACCTAACTAGCATGCCAAGGAATAAGAGAAAGTAAACAGTGGAAGTAAGAAAAACACTCTTTCCTTAGCATACGATAGATGGCGATTCAAAGGGGGGGAAAACCTTAACCTATATCTTAACCTATATCTTTACAAATTGTTTTTAACAAAGTGCATTGTACTAAATACATAATTTTATAATTATATAAAACATATAAATAACTCAATAGGTCGAGTCCATAAAGCCAGCTAAACACTTAAAGTCATCCAAGGACGTCGTTATGGAGATAAATGCCGACGCTGACACATTTATTTTCGTGTAAAACATGTCTTTACTAAAACAAGGGGTTGCTGCTCCATCGCATGAAGAAATAAATTACTAATACTAATAATAATAAAGTGGGCTTACTCTTCTTCGAAACTAGAGGGCCTCCTCACGACTCCAAGGGCGCAGTGTAAAGGCGGAGGCAGGAGAATACAGGGCATATATTATGCTCGCACTACGGGCAGTTCACGAGAGCTCTACTCCAAATATCCTCGGTGAGGCACAAAGTCCAAGCCTCCAACAACAGACCCCAAGCAATCCAGCTTCAGACAAAGGGCACGAGCACACAGGGCCCACCGAGTGACGCAACACGATGCAGGTGTGCAAAAGGAAGAATCCTCTACCTCAAAATAAGTGCAATGCCGTAGACTACTAATAATATAATACACTGGTCCTTCTATGGTAGTAGCCGAGTACAGAACTCCTGAACTAATGCCACAAAGGCCCCCTCGAAAGCTCCGGGGAGAGGGTCAAAATATGACGTGGCACAGAACGACGAAAGCCAAATCGCCATCACAAGCATGAAAAAAATAACAAACTTCATGGCCGGAGTACCAATATAATCAATAACAAACCTTAAGCAGAGGAAAAAGACCCCATATCCAGTGTTCAGAGAGGAAGTCGAAAGAAAGCTGGATTAAAGTAAAAAAAAAAACTTAGTTTAAAAAAAAAGGGCCGTCAAAAAAACTGAATAAAATTACGTAATTTTTAAAAATTAAAAAATACATTATTTACGTATATTATATGCAAAATATATATATATAATATATATTATATATATATATATATATATATATATATATAGATAATATATATATATTATATCACTACAAATGTCCTTTAATATCTAATTTCACTCTAACCTCGGAATGATATATTTTCATATATGTGACGAAGGGGAATTTTTTAGTTGATAATAATTTCGTCCCCCTCATGGGATCGAACCACTGTCCAGTGGACGGGAACGAAATCAGGAATCGGCCAGTGACGTTATCCAGTCGGCCAACAGGGAGAACTTTAAGTTTTATATCGATTCTGGGCCTTACAAATTCACCGTCGAACCCTCGGTATTTTCGTAATTAGAATCGATATGAAACCCCCTCTACCATGTTAGCCAATTAGAAACGTTTTTGACCCACGTAGCCTTGTCCAATGAAAAAATTAAATTAATTGTCATATAGACATTCGAGCTACAAATGTCCTTTAATATCTAATTCGCTCTACCCTCAGAATTGATATATTTTCATAAATGGACCGAAGGGGAATTTTTTAGTTGATAATAATAATCACAAATATTCCCCTTCGGTACATATATGAAAATATATCAATTCCGAGGTAGGGGCGAATTAGATATTAAAGGACATTTGTAGCTTCGAATGATCTATATGAATCACGGTGATGTGGTGATGTGATAATTATTCATTACAAGGGTCAAAAACGTTCTAATTGGCTAACATGGCATAGAGGGGGTTTCATATCGATTCTAATTACGAAAACACCGAGGGGGGGGGGGGGGGGGGGGTCGACGTGAAATTTGTAAGGCCAGAATCGATATAAAACTTATAGCCTCCCTGTTGGAGACTGGATAACGTCACTGGCGATCCTGATTTCGTTCCCGTCCACTGGGCGGTGGTTCAATCCCATGAGGGACGAAATTATTATCAACAAAAAAATCCCCCTTCTGTACATATATGAAAATATATCAATTCCGAGGTAGAGCGAATTAGATATTAAAGACATTTGTAGCTCGAATCTATATGAATCACGGTGATGTGATAATTATTCATTACAAGGCTACGTGGTCCGAAAACGTTCTAATGGTTAAACATGGTAGAGGGGGTTTCATATCGATTCTAATTACGAAAACACCGAGGTCGACTGTGAATTGTAAGGCCCCAGAAATCGATATAAAACTTATAGCTCTCCCTGTTGGCCGACTGGATAACGTCACTGGGCCGATCCTGATTCGTCCCGTCCACATGGAGGTGGTTCGATCCCATGAGGGACGAAATTATATCAACTAAAAAATTCCCCTTCGGTACATATATGAAAACTATATCAATTCCCGAGGTAGAGCGAATTAGATATTTAAAGGACATTTGTTAGCTCGAATGATCTATGAATCACGGTGATGTGATAATTATTCATATATATATATTATATAAATATGCAAATATAGATATATATATAGAGATATATATGTGTGTGTGTGTGTGTGTGTGTGTGTGTGTGTCGTGTGTTTTGTGTGTGTGTGTGTGCTGGTATGTGTATTCGTAAATAAAAAATTTTGCCATATGAATACACTTTTTTTTGAATTGATATTGAATGTACGTTTAAATAACAAAAACACAAGCGTATGCATGACTGAGAGAGAGAGAGAGAGAGAGAGAGAGAGAGAGAGAGAGAGAGAGAGAGAAAGAAAGGGAAACACAGTGGAAAAACATACGAGTTGGCAATACATACTGCTGGGAAATTTGGGGGATCGTACAAGGCATCGGTGCTAATACCTTTTATGGCCTCGAGAATACATTACAAAAACCACAAGGCAGTTTATCTCTGTTTCTCCAACATCCACTCTCAATATTCTTTCGCTATTGGGTTCTGTTTATTAATAGATTTGCCTATGTATTTTCATATTGCAAAACATTGTATGTGTGCATGTATTTATAAATATATATATATACGTATATGTATATATGTATATATATATTTATATATATATATATATATATATATATATATATATATAGATATATATATATATATATTATATATATATATATATATATATATATATATATGTAATTTTCCTTGTAATATATTATATATTGTATATATACATTATATATATATATATATATATCTATATATACTATATATATATATATATATATATATATATATATATATATATATATTTATGCATATATATATATATATATAGATATATATATATATATATATATATATATTATTACTATTATATATAGAGATATATATATGGTATATATATATACATATCATAACATATTTCCTTCCACATCAAGCCTCACCATTAACAAGAGTTTTACCTCCAAATGTATTTGCAAACAAATGCACATAACTAATCACGTATGAAGCGTATAAACATCAAATACCCATTCACACATTTCCTCACCCAACCATCGGTTACAAATCACGCCAAAATCCGAACCCATAGTTAACAGTTCTAATCATGAATTGAAATCTAATTTATGAATGAAATACGCAACGTAAATCCCACACATTAAGTATGAATGAACGAACCAGTACGACCTACAACCTCCTCGCAACCTACAATATATAGGTTATTACTGCTTGAGACTTCTGGTGAGAGAAAAGGCCATTTTGGGTTTTAGGAGGAGGAGGAGAGGAGGAGGGGGGGGGGAGGGGGGGGGGGGATGGTTGGGGGGGGTGGGGGAGTGGCCGGGGGAGTGGCGGGGGGGGGGGGGGAAGGTGGGGGTTTGGGGGGGCGGGGGGGGGGGAAAGTTAGGGAGGGGAGGGGGCTAGAGGAGAGGCCATGAGAAAGTTTAATAACATTTCCCTGAGCGAGCCTTCATCCATTACCAACCACCCCCAACTCTTAGAGAGAGAGAGAGAGAGAGAGGGGAGAGAGAGAGAGAGAGAGAGGTATGCCTGTGGTTTAAAGCCCCAGCGATAAGACATAGTCAGGTTACTGCCTAGAGCGAGCATGGCAGAAAGCTTCCACAAGGGAAATATTACAGAATTTGAATTATATGGAGGTGAAAAGGAAATTGTTCACACCACGTCATGTAGTGTAATCCATTGATAGAGATTTATTGCTCTCTGAATAATTATATTTACTACCTTTTCCTAACCCTCGCAGTAAAACAATGCAATGTTTCTTGAGATCTAAATGACACACGCTGACGAGTTAAAACAAATATTGATACAATGTCAATCATTGAAATACATTCTATGAACGTTTATTGGCCACTGAATAATTATATTTAACTTTTCCTGGCATTCGTCGTAATACAATGCAATACTAGGCAATATCTCTCAAGACTTAACTAAAATCATATTATTTAAAATGAGCATTCACGCAATATTAGCAAAATATTATTTACTGTTTAATTATTCCACAACTCTTTCAAATGAAATCCGTGTAAGCTGCTTGATTTTCAGAGAGAGAGAGAGAGAGAGAGAGAGAGAGAGAGAGAGAGAGAGAGAGCGGGTGGAGGAGAGAATTTGCTCTCTACTTTCCATAATTAGAGTGACATATCCAGTTGCTAATTATACGTAAATGCAATAGAGAGAGAGAGAGAGAGAGAGAGAGAGAGAGAGAGAGAGAGAGAGTAAACATTAGGACCAAATCTCATATGTATCACAACACTTTCCCTCATCAGTATGTATCAATGGACACTCACACACACATTTTCTCTACACGATTAAAC
This sequence comes from Macrobrachium nipponense, assembly GCF_015104395.2. Classification (NCBI taxonomy): domain Eukaryota; kingdom Metazoa; phylum Arthropoda; class Malacostraca; order Decapoda; family Palaemonidae; genus Macrobrachium; species Macrobrachium nipponense. Next base: position 4,192,769 of record NC_087206.1, on the reverse strand, counting down.
GTGAAATAGAATTTCACGAAACGTCATCATGTATGAAGTTATACATTACCTGAAACTGAACTCCATTTGATGATGAATTAAAACTTGGTCATGCCGTCAAAAACCATTGCACCTGATTTGATCGATGCCTTTATGTCTTTTTTTTTTTTTTTTTTTAATTCGTGGCTGGCTGGGTTATGGTGGGGACATAAAAGATTAGTTTTTGAGAGTAATTACAAGGCCGCAGGTATATATGCTCTCTGATATATATGCGTATTGATTCCACGTGATTTCGCGGGGTGGCTGAATAGCTGTGGCTTTTGGTGGAGTCATATTGGGACCAGTTTTTTTTCCCGCACATTTTTCTGTCCGCACATTTTTCTGTCCCCACTTTTTTCTGTCCGCCCTCACATCTTAAAAACTACTGAGGCTAGAGGGCTGCCTATTGGTATGTTGATCATCCACCATCCAATCATCAAACATACCAAATTGCAGCCCTCTAGTCTCAGTAGTTTTTATTTTATTTAAGGTTAAAGGTGGCTATAATCGTGCGTCTGATAATGATATAGGCAGGACACCATCGGGCCGTGGTTAAAGTTTCATGGGCAGTGGCTCATAGAGAATTATACCGAGACAACCGAAAGGTAGATCTATTTTCGGTGGCCTTGATTATACGCTGTACAGAAAACTCGATTTTGCCGAAGAAACTTCGGCGAATTTTTTTATTACTTTTTTCTTGTTCATTTTGGTTTAAAATGTCTTTTATATATTTTTTTAATCTCTTGACCTTCAAAAGATTGCATATCAGTCAGATTAGTTGAAGGAGAGATCAATTTATGTTTTTGTATTGATAATGTACCCGGTATTTGGCTGTGAATAAGTCAAATGCTTTCCGGAAAAACATATATTTTTTTATTTTACATATATTTTAATGAAACGAAACAAAGACAGAAGTTAATTATTAAAGATTATAAAGGAATTAACTGCAGTCCCATAGTACATATGTACTATTGGACTGCAGTTAACCAAATCTGCTCTTAATTCTTCATACCTAAGTACATTTTCCCTTTTTGATCTATTTCAGGATGACTTTATCAAAACCAGTTTGGTTTTCGTATGACCGTGTATTCATACCTTTTCAGAAGTCTCTCTAAAACGGTAGGTAATGGTCAGTTTCTTCTGTATGGATTATAGAACGTGATATATCAAAAGTAGGCCTATCGTTTAAACACTCAATCACAGAGCCAACTTCGATTAACCACACCTTCTAAAGTTAGGCAGTTTCGGTCGTTAACTACGTAGGCCATAAAAACCTATATTTCTAATTAAACTCCACTGCGAATAAACGCTTAAGGTGAGTTTACACTAGGCTTCACCCCACGCTGCATGCGTAGGACTTATCACCAACTCCTTCCAAATTCTTGTTAGCCCCACCTAATGGACTGCTCATCAAGACCCACGCCACACCACTTAGTCCCCCTAATGAGCAGTCCAGTAGGCAGGGCTAACAAGAATTCGGGAGGAGTTGGTGATGAGTCTTACACATGCAGCGTGGGGTGAAGCCTAGTGTAAACTCACCTTTATATTCACACAGTTTTCCTAGTGATGTGACCTGATTTAATAATAGAATAATAACAAGAAATCTTCTAGCTACGAAAGACGTTCTGTCCTTTTCCTCTTTCGTCAATATAAACACAATTACTCCCACGGTCGAACGACAGAGAAGGACGATAATTGCATAGACATTAAAGCAAAGTCTACTGAAATTTCTGGACCTTTCCGAGTGGGGGCAAACAAGAAAGAGTGTGATTTTTTTTTTCTTTATTATTCAGTGTATTTTTCCCCAGCGATGAATTACGCGTCCCTGCATTGGATTGATTTGCAGATCTCCGATTCTTTTTGATGTGAGGTTGTTCAATATGTATTTCATAAAGTTAGATTTTTTAACTTTTATTTTTTACTTTTAAGTTTTTCAGTTTTCTTTGATATTCGTTTTGTTATGTTAGGAAAAAAATTGTTTCAAGTTATCTTTGCAAAAAATCCGACTGGAATTGATTTTTGCATCAGCGTGCTACGGAGACCCGTAGATCTCTCTCTTTTCATCTCTCTCTCTCTCTCTCTCTCTCTCTCTCTCTCTCTCTAAACACACACACACACATACACACACACACACAAACACAAACACACACACATATATAAATATATATATATATATATATATTATATATATAGTATATATATATTATATATATATATTAATATATATATATATATATATATTATATATATGTTAATATATATATATATCTATCTATATATATTACATATATATATATGATATATATTATATATAGTAAGTATATGTTATATATTATATATATAGCTATAATCTATATATGATATATTATACATATATATAATATATATATGTACGATATATACGTATATATAATTATATCATATAATTATTATAGTATCATGTTATATTATATTACATATTACTTGTTGTGTTGTGTTCAGAGGGGAGGGAGGAGTTGGAGGGGAGGTTGGAGAGGAGAGAAGCACTTGAGGAGGGAGGAATGAGAATAAGCAGATCAAAAGCAGAATATATGTGTTCCAGTATTACTGAGGACGGTGGAAGTAGCATAACATTGGGTGGGGAAGAAATAAAGAAAGTACAGAAGTTCAAGTACTTAGGGTCCATATTAGAGGATAGTGGAAGCATGGACCAAGAGGTGAGACATCGAATTCAGGCAAGATAGAATAACTGAAGGTCTGCATCAGGGATCCTCTGTGACAAGAAGGTCCCTCTGAAATTGAAAGGAAAGTTCGATAGGACGGTGGTCAGACCAGCAATGTTGTATGGAACAGAAACCGTAAGTATGAGGAAAACAGAGGAGAAGAAGATGGATGTAGCAGAAATGAGAATGTTGAGATGGATGTCGGGAGTAACAAGGGAAGATAGGATTAGAAATGAGTATATAAGAAGATCGAAAAAGGTAGTTGAAATATCGAAGAAAATACAGGAGGGAAGGCTTCGATGGTATGGACACCTGCTACGAAGGGCGGAACGTCATGTTGGAAGACATACGATGGAAATGGAAGTGCGGGGTAGAAGGCAGAAGGGAATACCAAGAAAGAGTTGGCGTGATTGTGTAGGGGAAAATATGGTATTAAAAGTTATAAATGAGAACGAGGCACAGGAAATAAATCGATGGGGACGACTCATTCACAACGGCGACCCCATATAAAAATGGGTTTAAGCTAGGAAGAAGATTATATTACATATTACTACACTATGAAGTTTTCCATGACTACGAAGAAACAAATAAGAATTTATCCAGTTAGCAAGAAAATATTTACAATTTATTAATGACCACAGTCTCAGTATACCTTTTCAACTTTCCACGTATGTGTGACAACCTCTGGTCTAAACCTAGAAGGTAAATGTTATATTACGAAGATTTCATAGGACAACGTCTTATATAACCAGTCGTATCGAGTCAGCATAAAAATCTTTCAAGTATGAGTCCGTTTTTATGACGATCAGTCACGAAATCAGAGCCAGCCACTGACATGTCAAAAGGCCATCAACTCTGTTGCTAGTCGTGTGACGTTGAAAGAGGAGGTTGGTGGCATTTTAGCGCATTCGTACCGCTACACGTAGCGCAGAATGGCTGAGAACCAGCCGCTAACACGCTATAGCAATCTATCACCCCTCATTACGAGAACAGCATGGCAGAATAGCTGACGACAGCCCTCTCTCTCTCTTACAATGGCGTGTGGTAATGCTTCTCTTTTCTGCATTACCCCCTGCAGAAGGGTGTGGGTCTCCTCACGACATTTGTCGATGCATGATACTTCAACATTGCACACAAATATCCATTTCGTCTGACAAGGGATGGTTATGCAAATTGAAAACGAATACCTTCTGTTTGGATGCAAAACGAGTGATTGGCAGGCAGACTTTGTGTACATGTTCAGCAAATTTTATTTTTTAATGCGAAAAACGTCGAGGAAATGGCTCTCACGATATAAATCTTATTTTACACCGTCAATAAACACTAAAGCAAGATTGCTGTTCGTTTCTTGTTTATGTAACTTGCGAATCAGTGGAACATGTGATTTTATTTTGCTACCACCGAAATCATACTCAATATTTTATGTTTTTTCCAATTGTACATCATATTGTTCTTTTTACCATTTTCTTTTTGAAAACTACAGAGTAAGGTCTAACTTGAATGTATATAAAAACATTCATGGGAAAAAAACAACATTTCTCATGTTTTCTGTTATTCAAACCTGTATATTTTAACAACGTTAATCACAAATAAATATTTCTACTTCACATCTGCTGTTTCTTAGCTTTGACGGGACCACAGGTTCTTTGAAGCGTTTAATAAGCAAACGTTTTTAAAACTAGTTTATGTTTCTAATACGGGATAATTATTCATAATTTAGGCCTTATTCAAAGAGCGAATTTGATTTTGATCATACGAAACAAAACGATCGAAATAAAATGGTATTCAACCCCTGCCATTTTTAACGTCTGATGTGCAAAGGTAAAACGCTTTGCGTCCCAATACTTTGAAGGTAATGTTTTTCCGTCGCAATTTTTCTTATTTCCTTAAATACGAAGCAAGGGATACAGAGCAACCAAGGTGAATCCAATACCAGAACATTGATTTGAACGTACTCTGTCTCTTTTGTATCTTTTATACAGAGCTATTCAAAAGCATTTTTCTTTCCTTTTTTTTTATATATATTTAGTTTTCTGATCGAGCAGGTTACCCAATATAGCTTTCATGCCATGAAACGCTTTGTTCTTTAATCAGCTTTTCTCTCTCTCTCTCTCTCTCTCTCTCTCTCTCTCTCTCTCTCTCTCTCTCTCTCTCATCCACAAAATCTTACCACCACTGAACGCATAGTTATTACTTGGCATGTCTACTACAAAACAGATACATCCACTCATATATATATAGGTAGGTATATATATATATATATATATATATATATATATCAGATATATATATATATATATATTTATATATATATATATATAATATATATAGATAGATAGATGGTATATATATATATTATTATATCTATATATATATAGTTATATATAACTATATATAAATATATATATAGTATATATATATATATATATATATAGATATATATATATAATTCCATTCTTCCAGTCAATCATAAAATATTTACACTCTCCAACAATAGTTGGAACTCGGGGGGACTCCATTAGCATCGAATAGGCAATCTTCAACTGGGAGCGAATGTAACTGAATAGATAAATAAATAAATAAATAAATAAATAAATAAAAATCTGGGCGAGCAAATATCGATCAATCCGAATTCAGTGTCAAGGTCTTGCTAACCTACGTTGCCTGTTCACTTCGTAAGGAGTTGACATCAAATAACAAACTGCCTTTTTTTTAAGTATTCTGTAAAAGAAAACTATTGTGCCAGCTTTGTCTGTCTGTCCGTCTGCACTTCCTTTGTCCGCCCTCAGGTCCTAAAACCTACTGAGGCTAGAGGGTCGCAAATTGATACGTTGATCACCCACCCTCCAATCATCAGACATATCAAATTGCAACCCTCTAGCCTCAGTAGTGTCTATTTTATTTAAGGTTAAATTTTTAACATGATCGTGCCTCTGTCACAGCAAAAACACAGGTCCATCGCGTCCTGCTTACAGTTTCATGGGCCGCAGCTCATACAGTATTATACCGGGACTACCAAAACAGATCTATTACCTGGGACTGTAGATTATATTCAATTTTCTGTGCGCTTATTTTTTTTAGGTAAGTTATTACAATATATCTGGTGTCTATTAGACAGGAAAATAAGGCAGAGAGAAAGAGAGAGAGAGAGAGAGAGAGAGAGCGAGTGAGAGAGAGAGAGAGAGAAACATACCCACACAATATCAGTGACAAGAAACACGCAATTATATAATTCACATAATCCACATGCAACATAATGTGGCAAAATATTCATACGAGAAATGAACACACTTGTTTTTGTCAACACTGACTAACCTTTCCATTTAATTATATTTGTGATTGCACAAGCGATTCAAAGTCGTTCCCTTTCCCCTCTAAGTCAACATACTTCGTGATTTTATAACCTGACCGCAGTAGTATAAAGTTTCAAGCCAATATCCAATGGGTCGGTTTTATGCGTTTTCCGATATAACTAGACATTTTTTATGGCACGTTTCTAATTTTGATGAATTTCGTTTCCTAACTATAGAATTGTCATGGATATTCTAACTGTATTTAGCGTTTGGGTCGAATGTATCATTATGTAAACGAATTGATTGTGCTATACATATTTTTGAAAATTTTTTGCTTTAACATAAGTTACCTATATAGATTACATATATTTTAATTACATCAATCACCTAATAATTTTTCTAATTCATTGTCCAGATGACAGTACTTAAAGAATTACTTTTTAAAATATCTAACAGCTACTATATTTTAATATAATAAATATATTAGTTTTTTCAAGCTCTTGCTCAAATGAGTTACTTAAAAAGTGGTTTTTGGAAACGTTCAACTTTTTACTTACCAGCTACTAGAGTTGGACTTTAGCCTCTACCTATAATTATGCCTCCGGGGAATTATTTTAAATTATATTAATTTAAAGGTAAATCAGTTTCTAACAAAGCGAGTTCCGACATCTAGCTTACTGAGGACATGTGCTAAAACCTGCGGTCAAATAGAGCGTTGTTTCACCAACGAAAATTAAAATAAAAGCGCGGCATTCCATTAGATATAATTGCTCTATACTGTTCACCATGGACATTATTTATTTCTTATATTTTCATTCTAATAAATAAATCATTAATATCCTTATCATAAGACTCCTGTATCATTACCTAGGTGCAAAGCATCTTTTTCAGACCTTATGAGGCCTCCTGTAGACCTTTCCTACCCCCAACAAGAGCACAACAACAACAACTACAAAGTAGTTTGTAGGCTTTCTCCCCGAGTGAGCAGAGAAGGAATATGACCCGTAGAAACATAATCTTGAATCAATTCCGCCGTTGCTTTTGGTCATTAATATATAAACATTTCCAGGCGTGAAAAATAAACATCAGCCCACCTCACCCCCAATTATGAAAAAAGGGTTCATGCAAAGTTAATGCTCGTCTTTTTACATGACTCCAAAGATAATGGATACAACAAATTTCGACGTCCAAAGACAGTGACCCCCAAACATTCTCTTGTAAAATTCGGTGATGAAATATTCAGAGACTTTCAGAATCCTCTCTACGTTCCTGCCTAATGAACAGATATTTCCATTTCAAATATTTCTGCAATGGCAGGTCAGTTGGGGTGGAGAAATAATTAATCCAACATAATCCTTCCTCGTCGTCAGGTACCCTCGTCAAAACATCTGTCAGGTATATGTATCCAGTATTTATTCAGTTGCAAAAAGTACTCGAGGTTTAAGAGCATTCATGGTAGCAGGTGTTAACATAACAATCAACCAGGTGGTCTTTAGGTTGATTGATTGGGAGTTAAATGAATATTTTATCTTCGACGAAATCAATTGCCTCTTTCCATCAGCGATAACCGAAGGGAAACATTGAATTATTTGTGCAGTCTACTTCCTCTTTCGAAAATATGCAACAAAACCAGAATATATCTCCAAAATATAAACACAAGCACTCATATCTAGGAAATAAACATTCTCTCTCTCTCTCTCTTCTCTCAACATACACGTTCCAGCACAATTATTTTCTTAATTTAAAAGCGTTCCCGAACGGGAAACAATGGTTGAAAAATGGCATCCTGTCACGTCCCTTGTCCAATAGAAACCGATGCTCTCTCTCTCTCTCTCTCTCTCTCTCTCTCTCTCTCTCTCTCTCTCTCATGGCATAGCAAAATAGAAATAACAAAGTAATTGGCGTTACAATGCAGCAGAGAGAGAGAGAGAGAGAGAGAATTCCATTTAAACCGTGTGTACCTTTATCGAGAGCCAATAAACAATAGCCAGGGTATATAATATTTCACCGAATTCTATATGCTGTTATACATTTGCAGCTAACTGCATATGTATATACGCAGCATCGAAATGGAATTCAATGGCTCTCTCCTGAAATAAATCTGTATCACTCACTTATTCGGCTATAAGTTTAAAACGTTGGTTTTCGTTTTGCTACTATGCGCGCGGTTGGCGTTGTAGCATAACGTTGTTTTTTGGTACGATGTGCAATTTAATGGGAAAAATTCGGTATAATGAACGGTATTTACAATGATAAAAATTCTATTGCGTTTTCAAACTATGCATTTTGTTATGGCAGTTTCACTCAACTAATGTGATCAGTTTTGAAATATGACTTCGCTGTTGATGAATGTTTATCTATCAGAGTAGTGTGGTAAAAATAGTGCCACATTCAAGTCTCAGATGAATTTTATTATTTCTGATACTTGTTTTTGAGATTACAGGCTTGTTAGACATACCATTCAGGCTTTAACTGATACTTTATATATATATATGATATATAATATTAGATATAAATATATTATATTAATATATATATATATATATATATTATATATATGTATTGATTTAATATTATAGATTATATCTATTATACACATATATAATATATATATAAGAATAATACATATATATATATAATATAATATATAATTATATTAGATAATATAATATTATATATATACATTTCTGATAACTTGTTTTTTGGGGAGAGTTACAGGCTTGTTAGACCATAAAACCATTTAGGCTTTGGACTGATACTTTATATATAGTACTATATATTATATATAAATATATTAGTTATATATATAATAATATACTATATATATAATTAATCAATAAAAATTATATATTATTATATTATAATTATACATACATATAGAATAATATATATATATATATATATATATATATAATATATATTATATATTATATATATATTATAATATATATAATACATATATATATATATATTAATTACCTATATATATATATATAAAGATATATTATAATATTATATATACATAGATATTACTATTATATATATATATATATATGTATCAAATATATATAATATTATCTATAATATATATATTATGTATTGCTAGAGGGATGTAATATTGTAAATCAAAAAGGGACCAATCTGTTAAAACCAGTATACGTCTTGTTTATAGCTGGTCAAGGACTATATTTCGTTGGGCTAACTTCTACCGAAACATAGTCCATAGCTTTAAACCAGAGTGATTTAATGGCCTTTTATACTATATATATATATATCTATATATATATATATAATTATATATATATATATACATATATATATATATATATATATATATATATATATATATATATAGTATGTAATAAAATTTATTTTGTCTCTTGTACTTCCGTGATTTTATTACATTCACAAATATAAACCCACGAAATATTTAACATTCAGTTCACTATACCTTAGGAATTATTTACACCTAAGGGGAATTATGATTAATGAGTGCATCCGCCCCAGCCAGGATTCGAACCTGGGTCGTTTGTTTAGAGACAGTGATGATCATTTGAATCTGTGTACTTATTCATTGTCAGATACAGGTGATCGAAATTCATATATTTGCATCCTGGGTCGTGTAGTCTTATCATTTATGACCTAATCTATAAATCTTTAATTTTCAATGAGTTAGGAATGATTACTGAATATATTCATGGTATCTTCAGAAGGATAGTAGACACAGTTCTTGACTGAAATATTTATACACTTACTTCCTGTAACATCTCAAATTTCTGCGTCAGGGCAACGAACTGATATCCTATTTGGGTCTTACCGTTGAGACGGAAGAAGCCCGTCTTGCACTGACTTACAAAGCCCCAAGGCTTACAGACATTTCCAAAGTAGTTTCCCAGAAGGCAAACGAGAGATGGGATGTTGGTTCTTCTTTGATAGTCAGCTGATGATTACGCGTAAAGGAACGTCGGTGAATAGACGTTCAGAAGAGAGCAGTTTTTTTTTATATGTGGGAGAACCTTTCAGTCAAATGCGAATCCGTGAAGAAGGCTGGAAAGAATGGAAGGTTGGAGAGAATAAGTCTCATATGAAGAGATGGCTGAGATGAAGAATGAGTTTCAGAATCACTTATTTTATTTCTTAACTATATTAATATGTCATCAAAGTACTCTCAAAACTAGCTTGCCAGTAAGCCAAAACCTTTTAGTTTTCTCATTTTCTATTAAGTAAGCTTAAAATATCTTTATAAAAATGAGGTTCCAAAGCATATTTAAGGCTGCTAAGGAGCCAAAGAAAGGGTATTCATGGGTTATATTAAACTAATATATTTTCAATTTACTAATCATAAGTCTTTGTAACCATGAGAAAGTTGAATTTTATCTTTCAATAATGTAAAGAAAAATACGAGCTCACACAATAATGAGAAACTAGAATGTATATCAGAAGTACGTGTTTATAAACACACTGAGACAAGTTAATAAA
>NC_087206.1:4172277-4177277 GCF_015104395.2 Macrobrachium nipponense | reverse complement strand
TATATATATATATATATATATATATACTTCACTGCATCAGACTCCATTATCAGTAAATGCCTGTGACACCTCTGCAACAATATTTTCAACTTTAGGAGATGATAAAAATGTTTTTTGCATTTTTGTTTTTTCGTACCCCTTGTCTATAGCCACATGAAGGGAGATTATTCTCTCCCATTTTCTGTTATCGTTACGCTCTCTAACATGCATAGCACACTGATGGAGACTTGATAGTGTATTGGACGTGGAGTGAAATATATTGCAAGTTTATTATAAAAAAAATTATATTTTTTAAATGATCAACAATACGTTGGCTTGTTCCATATGACTGAGTTTTATCCTCTGAATAATACGAGTATTTGTTGTTCTTCTGGAAAAGACCAGCGTACGTGTATTTGTTGTTGTACAGATGGTATCTAACCGAATTAAAAAGATGAATTATAATATATATATATATATATATATATATATATATATATATATATATATATATATATATGTGATATATATATATACATATATATTTTATACACACACACACACACACACACACACACACACACACACATATATATATATATATATATATATATATTATATATATATATATATATATATATATATATATATATAAATATATATATATATATATATATATATATATATATATATATATATATAGATATGTATTATATCACACAAACACACACACACACACACACACACATATATATATATATATATATATATATATATATATATATATATATATATATATATATATGATTATAATCACTTTAGCACGTGATACGTTTATCACATATCCACAGCTGAGAAAAACATTATTTTTCACCTTTTCACCTGTTGAGATGTGTGATATATATATATATATATATAATATATATTATATATTATATATACATATATATATACATATATATATAATATATATATATATACATACATATTATATACATATATATACACATATGAAATCATATTTTCTTTTTTAATAAATATAACGGTTTCAACTGAAGGAATATGATACATTAAATTCTTTTAATTCCATTAAGCAGCACTTAAAGATAACCAATCTTTAAATGGATACAGTTAAACTTTCTAGGTTTTTGCACGATATTCTGAGGTCTGGAAGCAGGATTGCCAAATGTATTTGAATTTCTGTTTTGATTGCATCAATATTTACGAAATATATTCTCGCGTTCTTTATCGAGGTATTTCAGTAACCATGATTGCATAATCGTATTTCGAAATGGGTAAGGTATATGAAGATATAAACATGAAACACTTCAGCAAGACTAAAATTCAAAATGAATATATATGATTTATCTTTCGCTTTCCTATGAATATTTTTTTTTTTATCAGAATTAGTGTCCTAATTCTATCAAGTTGGAATTCCACCTTAAACTGGTATAAATTTATCTTTGGCACAAATTAATGTTTTGATATTTGTACCTTTACAAAACACACAAATTAATATTTTGATATTTGTACTTTTATAAAACCTACGTCAGATGGTAGCAGAATTATCTCTGTCGAGATATTCACTCTTTGAGAAATGGTCTATCAGTCCCATTTTCAAGTGAGGTTTGATACATTTATCAGGCCGACTATTTCAAACGTTTTGGATACTCTTAAGACGCTGCCTCTCTCTAGACAAAGACTGCGAATCATTCAGAATGTCTCGGAAGTTTGAGAATTTCTCTCAGGTTAATACAACCATATCCTCAATCTAGTTTAACATTCACTTTTTTCAAATATTCTGAAAATATGATTCCAACCCGTCATAAAAAAAAATGTAAATAGAAAGCAACGCGGAAGTTCATATAATCACTGATCAAAAACTAGTTCCTCCGATATCCCACACGCAAGTTTTAATTCGCCATGAAATTCAGGTCGTATCGAAACGCCACTGGATCTGTGATAAAAGTTCGTATGGGAAAATTCATCATGGAATGAAATTATGAAGCAAAAATGTCGGGATTTGAGAGCGTGGCCAGCCGAGGATATCTGGCTCTTATTTTGAAATATTATTAGTTGAGAATATTTATATATGTATGTGAACGTCACTAGTTCAGGTGGATTCTGTTAATGTCGAATGGGCGTTTTGGATGGTTCGTGCTAAAAGAGATAGGGTATTCTATAATGATTTGTGCTGAAACAGCTTTTGTATTCAAGGCAGTATCTTTCTCTCTCTCTCTCTCTCTCTCTCTCTCTCTCTCTCTCTCTCAATCGTGACGGGTTATTGATGAGCAAGCGTTTGCATGATGAACTCTAACAGAAAAGGTATTCTATAATGACTTCCACTGAAACATATCCTGTATTTAAGCCAACGGTCTTCTCTCTCTCTCCTCAGGTGTATTCTGTTATCGACGAATGAACATTAGAATGGTTAATGCTAAAATAAAAAAGATATTCTAATGATTTTTTTTTACTGAAATGGCTTTTGCTACCGAGCCAATTTCTCTCTCTCTCTCTCTCTCTCTCTCTCTCTGGCGTATTCTATTATTGACGAACGAACATAGAATAGTCAATGCTAAAATAAAGAGGGTATTCTATAATGAAATTTATTGAAATAGCTTTTGTTATCGAGCCACCTCTCTCTCTCTCTCTCTCTCTCTCTCTCTCTCTCTCTCTCTCTCAGGTGTATTCTGTTATTGACGACTGAGCCATTGGATGGTTAATAATAAAAGAAAAGGGGTAAAATGATTTTTGCTTCAAAACTACCGGTCTCTCTCTCTCTCTCTCTCTCTCTCTCTCTCTCTCTCTCTCTCTCTGTCTCCGAAATTAGGTCTGGCATGATAACCTGAATTCACTTTTCAGGTCTAATTTCCATCTTCCTTTTTATCTTAATTTTTTTCTTTTCAATCTTAATTTTTCCTTTTCCCTGTCCTTTGCATCATGTTGGATTAAGAGTTACGACTTTGAATGCAAATTGCGTTTTGAATTTCAAATACGGCCGAGTCTTCGGTCACAGATGATCTTAAAGTTGATAATATTCAAATATGAATGTTATGATATATTTACAATGGTTCTAGGACAAGTGCCCGACTGACAAGTGCCCGACGGCCACATGCCCGACGGACATCTGCCCGACGGACATCTGCCCGACGAACATCTGCCTGAATGAACAAATGCCCGATGGACAATTAGGACATTTGGCCAATTAGGACATTTGCCCGATTATTTTGTTTTGCTGCCATAGGGATTTTGTCTGCACTTTCTTTAATTATTTATTTTTTCCTTATGGTAAACATTAACAAGGTATAATAAAAGACAAAGATAAAAAGAATATGATTTATTTTTATATTTATGCATACACAAGTATGTCATTGATGAAAAAAAGACAATAGATCTAAGAAAAAATAAACCTAAAATTTTAAATTGTGAGCTAAAATAAAAAGAAATGATTTATTTTTTAATGTATGGATACACAAGGATGTTATTGAAAAAAAAGACAATAGATCTAAAAAAAAATAAAAAAAAAATTTAAATTGTGAGCTATCCCTCTCAAAAAATCTAATACTTCTCGATTTTCATAATCTTGCACAATATTTGCTATTCTTTTGGTTGTATCTTGATATTTTTTCCTTTTTGAGGGAGGCTCTTGTCCTACCAGCATTTGGTTGATGATTTTATCGTTAAGAGCTTGTTCAGTCTTCAGTACCTGAAGAAAACTCCAGATATTGGGATGACTCGAGGTTATATTCGCCTGTAAATAGTTATGCCATCCTTCCAAGGAATTGATTGTTCGTGGCACATCATCGCATACGCGATCATACATATTCCACATACAAATAGGAAAGAGTGGGTTTCCTCTGTTATGTCGTCGTATCCTACCAATAAATGTATCTTCGAAGTAGTTAATTACTCCATATGATTCTTAGCACATACTTTCTTGTAAGTGTTCAAATGCTTGTACAACATTGTCTGCTGGCACAAAAGCCAGGGCTGGTATCATTCGAATGTTTATGGCAAACTCAGCATCGCTCCGAAATCGTGATTGCAACCCCTCTGTTTGTCCCTTCCGATAAATAGCTTGCGAGAGGTGGAAAAAACATTCCTTAATATTTGCATTTGGAAAAACTTTTGTTATTGCATTCATTGCATCTTTTTCATAATCAATCATAATTGCAGATGGATTAAGTCTAGCATTAACAGCCCGAAGTTGGCCGAAAAGTTCTTCATACTTGGATTGTCGTTTATTTGGCAATAATGTAAAAACACATGGTATCGTTCTTTTAGAAATTAAACAATGAACTGAATATAGTTGGTAGAACAGTTCAGGTACTACTTTGAAGGTACCATCGCAAAACTACTCACTCGAAGATTGCAAGAGTTGCATATTTTTCTCGGTTGAAAACAAAAGTATACGGTTCTCACCAGGTCCACTGTCGTAAAGTAAGAAATTGTCTTCTTTGCACGATTTTTTATATTCATCTGGAATGACCATCTCATACAAATTTCTCGGTATGGGATGTGGAGCATGTACAACTTGTTTATATCTTCTGATAGAAAGTCTAATTGTGCTCACATACGGTAGTTGAGTAGAGACTCCTTCCAAGACATTCTGTAACGTTTGACATAAAATCTGCTGTGATGATTGTTGGGTTTTAATAGCTTGTTCCTTCATTTCTTCACGTAAAGATAGAAGATCTTGACGAATAATATCTGGAGCGTGAGTGTGTTCATGTGTTTCGCTTATTATTTGATCACCAAACACAGTAATTTTTGGCTTGCAGTTGTTGTGTCGGCGGCGTTCACATTCGTAAAACGTATTTTCAATGGCAATTCCTTGTTCTTAACATAAACGTAACCATTATAGCAAAGCTTCAATCCACCACGTTGAGTTTTAACAAAATCCATGGGTGCTTACAAGAGTAAAAAAACTTCGTGACTAAAGAAAAAATTTTCCCAATTAAAACATGTGTACTTTACTAACGAGCTTCTTCATCGTCCGGTAGTTTCTCTCTCTCAACCAG
>NC_087206.1:4159777-4167277 GCF_015104395.2 Macrobrachium nipponense | reverse complement strand
GGAGAGGTTCTCTATACCGTACTCGAGAGCCCACAACATTGCGATATAAGAAGAAGGACTCGCCACTCGAATTTTTTTGCGGGCTGCTCTGTGAGCAAAGTCAGCTTAATCAAAAACAACAACAACAACCACTCGAATTCAGTCCCTCAGCAGGCATCGCTTGATAATGTCCTGAGGATCAGGAGGAAACGTCGCGTTGGAGAGAGAGAGAGAATTGTATAAGCGATAATAAACCAAATGACTCACCCGAATTTTACCACGCCCTTTGGTGCGTTGCTCGCCAGTCTAAGCAACAACGAGAAAGCCGTCATAGAATAAGTTGCTATATGCTCATGACTTTATACAATGAATACTTATCATTATTATTATTTATTTTTTTTTTTTTTTTTGCTCTATCACAGCCCTCCAATTCAACTGGGTGGTATTTATAGTGTGGGGTTCCGGGTTGCATCCTGCCTCCTTAGGAGTCCATCACTTTTCTTACTATGTGTGCCGTTTCTAGGATCACACTCTTCTGCATGAGTCCTGGAGCTACTTCAGACTCTAGTTTTTCTAGATTCCTTTTCAGGGATCTTGGGATCGTGCCTAGTGCTCCTATGATTATGGGTACGATTTCCACTGGCATATCCCATATTCTTCTTATTTCTATTTTCAGATCTTGATACTTATCCATTTTTTCCCTCTCTTTCTCTTCAACTCTGGTGTCCCATGGTATTGCGACATCAATGAGTGATACTTTCTTCTTGACTTTGTCAATCAACGTCACGTCTGGTCTATTTGCACGTATCACCCTATCCGTTCTGATACCATAGTCCCAGAGGATCTTTGCCTGATCGTTTTCTATCACTCCCTCAGGTTGGTGCTCGTACCACTTATTACTGCAAGGTAGCTGATGTTTCTTGCACAGGCTCCAGTGGAGGGCTTTTGCCACTGAATCATGCCTCTTTTTGTACTGGTTCTGTGCAAGTGCCGGGCATTCGCTTGCTATGTGGTTTATGGTTTCATTTTTCGTATTGCACTTCCTACATATGGGAGAGATGTTATTTCCGTCTATCGTTCTTTGAATATATCTGGTTCTTAGGGCCTGATCTTGTGCCGCTGTTATCATTCCTTCAGTTTCCTTCTTTAGCTCTCCCCTCTGTAGCCCTTGCCATGTGTCATCGCTGACTAGTTCCTTAGTCTGTCTCATGTATTGTCCGTGCATTGGTTTGCTGTGCCAGTCCTCTGTTCTGTATCATTCTCCTGTCTCTGTATATTTCTGGGTCTTCGTCTACTTTTATTAGTCCTTCTTCCCATGCACTCTTTAGCCACTCGTCTTCACTGGTTTTCAGATATTGCCCCAGTGCTCTGTTTTCGATGTTGACGCAGTCCTCTATACTTAGTAGTCCTCTCTCTCCTTCCTTTCGTGTTATGTATAGTCTGTCCGTATTTGCTCTTGGGTGTAGTGCTTTGTGTATTGTCATATGTTTCCTGGTTTTCTGATCTATGCTGCGGAGTTCTGCCTTCGTCCATTCCACTATTCCTGCGCTGTATCTGATTACTGGCACTGCCCATGTGTTTATGGCTTTTATCATATTTCCGATGTTGAGTATTGACTTGAGTATCGCCTTGAGTCTCTGCATATATTCTTTCCTGATCGTGTCCTTCATCTCTTGGTGTTTTATATCCCCTCCTTCCATTATTCTCAGGTATTTGTATGCTGCCTCATCTATGTGTTTGATGTTGCTCCCATCTGGTAGCTTTATCCCTTCAGTTATCGTTACTTTGCCTTTTTGTAAGTTGACTAAGGCGCATTTTTCGCGCATTTTTCTATTCCAAACTCCATCCTGATGTCCCCAGATACAATCCTTACAGTCTGGATTAGGGTATCTATTTCCTTGATGCTCTTACCATACAGCTTGATGTCGTCCATGAACATCAGTTGGTTGATTCTGTTGCCTCTTTTCTTATTATCGGTTATTATTATTATTATTATTTTTTTTTTTTTTTTTTTTTTTTTTTTTAACTCTATCACAGTCCTCCAATTCGACTGGGTGGTATTTATAGTGTGGGGTTCCGGGTTGCATCCTGCCTCCTTAGGAGTCCATCACTTTTCTTACTATGTGTGCCGTTTCTAGGATCACACTCTTCTGCATGAGTCCTGGAGCTACTTCAGACTCTAGTTTTTCTAGATTCCTTTTCAGGGATCTTGGGATCGTGCCTAGTGCTCCTATGATTATGGGTACGATTTCCACTGGCATATCCCATATCCTTCTTATTTCTATTTTCAGATCTTGATACTTATCCATTTTTTCCCTCTCTTTCTCTTCAACTCTGGTGTCCCATGGTATTGCGACATCAATGAGTGATACTTTCTTCTTGACTTTGTCAATCAACGTCACGTCTGGTCTATTTGCACGTATCACCCTATCCGTTCTGATACCATAGTCCCAGAGGATCTTTGCCTGATCGTTTTCTATCACTCCCTCAGGTTGGTGCTCGTACCACTTATTACTGCAAGGTAGCTGATGTTTCTTGCACAGGCTCCAGTGGAGGGCTTTTGCCACTGAATCATGCCTCTTTTTGTACTGTTCTGTGCAAGTGCCGGGCATTCGCTTGCTATGTGGTTTATGGTTTCATTTTTCGTATTGCACTTCCTACATATGGGAGAGATGTTATTTCCGTCTATCGTTCTTTGAATATATCTGGTTCTTAGGGCCTGATCTTGTGCCGCTGTTATCATTCCTTCAGTTTCCTTCTTTAGCTCTCCCCTCTGTAGCCCTTGCCATGTGTCATCGCTGACTAGTTCCTTAGTCTGTCTCATGTATTGTCCGTGCATTGGTTTGCTGTGCCAGTCCTCTGTTCTGTATCATTCTCCTGTCTCTGTATATTTCTGGGTCTTCGTCTACTTTTATTAGTCCTTCTTCCCATGCACTCTTTAGCCACTCGTCTTCACTGGTTTTCAGATATTGCCCCAGTGCTCTGTTTTCGATGTTGACGCAGTCCTCTATACTTAGTAGTCCTCTCTCTCCTTCCTTTCGTGTTATGTATAGTCTGTCCGTATTTGCTCTTGGGTGTAGTGCTTTGTGTATTGTCATATGTTTCCTGGTTTTCTGATCTATGCTGCGGAGTTCTGCCTTCGTCCATTCCACTATTCCTGCGCTGTATCTGATTACTGGCACTGCCCATGTGTTTATGGCTTTTAAGATACTTCCGGCGTTGAGTTTTGACTTGAGTATCGCCTTGAGTCTCTGCATATATTCTTTCCTGATCGTGTCCTTCATCTCTTGGTGTTTTATATCCCCTCCTTCCATTATTCCCAGGTATTTGTATCCTGTCTCATCTATGTGTTTGATGTTGTCCATCTGGTAGCTTTATCCCTTCAGTTCTCGTTACTTTGCCTTTTTGTATGTTGACTAAGGCGCATTTTTCTATTCCAAACTCCATCCTGATGTCCCCAGATACAATCCTTACAGTCTGGATTAGGGTATCTATTTCCTTGATGCTCTTACCATACAGCTTGATGTCGTCCATAAATATCTGATGGTTGATTCTGTTGCCTCTTTTCTTGAGTTGGTACACGGCATCCATCTTCTGTAGTACTTTTGTCATGGGAATCATGGCTACTACGAAGAGTAGTGGGGACAGTGAGTCGCCTTGGAAGATCCCTCTCCCGATATTAACCTCTGCTAGTCTTATTCCAGAGCTTGTAAGTATTGTATTCCAGTTGCGCATTGTATTTTTGAGGAAGCTGATGGTGTTTTCCTCTGCCCCATATATTAGCCATGTGTGTGGTATCATGTCGAAGGCTTTCTTATAGTCTATCCATGCCATGCTTAGGTTGGTTTTCCTTCTACTGTTCTTCATTACCATTTTGTCTATCAGGAGGCTGGTCTTTTATTTGCCCCTACACTTCCTTCTGCAGCCTTTCTGTTGGTGGGGGATGGTGTTTGTCTCCTCTAGGTAGTTGATAGCCTTTCACTGATGATACCTGTTAGTAACTTCCACATTATTGGTAGGCAGGTGATAGGCCTGTAGTTACTGGCTATATTACTCTTGTCTTTTTGTACTAAGGATGTTCTTCCTGTGGTCATCCATTTGGGTGCTTGGTGATTTGAGATACAATCTGGAGTTGTTCTGCTATTCGTGGGTGTAGGGCCTTGAAGTTTTTCAGCCAGTATCCATGGACTTCATCGGGACCTGGGGCTTTCCAGTTTGGCATTTTCTTTAGTTGGTGTCTGACTGTGTCTATCGTGATCTCTGTGAATCTTTGTTTTATTCTCCCTGTTTCTTCTTCCTTGACTTCCTGGAGCCATGTTGCATGTTTGTTGTGTGATACCGGATTGCTCCATATGTTCCTTACTTGGTCTGCAAGCCTCTCATTCCAGATGTTGACCAATCTTCTTCTATATCCTCTCTCCGTCGGGTTGCTTCTGATGTAGCATCTCCATATTTCCTATTTCTTCTTTGTCCCCATTTCTTCCTTTTTGCCTCTGTAGCTCCATCTCAGGTTGTTGATTACTCTCGTTGTGGTGATCAGTTGCTGGATGACGACCTCCAAGTACCTGACCGTCTTCCCCTTCAATTGGGTTGAATACCTGGTTGCCGGGACGAAGCTCCTCTGTTGCCAGAGGTTCCATTTTACGTCGTTGTCGTTTATTCCTTCATTTCTTTCCATCATTGCTGAGTTTTGCTATTTAACCCATAGCTGGACCCTACCCCATCAGGGATAGGTACTCATTTACAGCTGAGTAGACTGAGGAAATTATGGTAAAGATCCTTTCCCAAGGAATCAACGCCGAGGAGAGCGGTCACCCATCCAACGACTGACCAGCCCCAATGTTGCTTAATTTGACTTAAGTCTATTGACGACCTAACCCACTCCTACACGGCGCCACATATTATTATTATTATTATTATTATTATTATTATTTTATTATTATTATTATTATTATTATTATTATTATTATTATTATTATTATTATTATTATTAAGATGAACAAACCCACCACAGGGACCACTGACTTGAAATTCAGACTTCCAAAGAACATTGAGGTGTTCATTTGCAAGAAGTAACAGAAAGTTATATGAAATACAGAAAGAAGAGATCAGACTTTAGAAAATAAATTGACAAATTAACAGATAAATACATTAAAATACAAGTGAATTATAAAAATCAAGGAGAATTGATTTATTTTAATAATATATTGCACACTTCGCTTTGCAGGAAAAGTCAGGGATCAATTATGGATGAAAATGATCTCTGACAAAATACAAATCCAGGGAAAAGTCCCAGGGATCAATTACGAATGAGAAAGATCTTTGACAATATACAAAATATTTGCTAATGCCAATTTCATTCGTTCCGTATTGCAAACGTTCATGGCAGTAAAGTTCACTTATTTACTCAGCCGTAAGTGTATGTTGGTTATGATTTTCTTTTGTCCCTTATAAAGTATATTCCTGCTTATATTTGATTTTTAAATATTAATCTATTTCAGGAAAAATTACTTTCGTATTCTTTTTATGGAGCAGAGATTCCTGCTTGTATGTGAATATAATTGGTTTAGTTAATTCATGAAAATTTGTTTTCGTCTTTTACCCTAGACAGGAGTGATTTCTGCTGATATTTGAAAATCATTAATTAATTTAATTGTCTTTTGTTCTGTATAAAGAAGAGATTCCTGCTGATATCTGAATATCATTAATCTATTCAGTCCAGGAAAAGATACCTTTGCCTTTTATTCATTATAAAGTAGAGATTCCTGACAGTATCTAAATATCGTTAATCTATTTAATCCAGGAAAAGATATTTTTACCTTTTATTCCTTATAAAGTAGAGATTCCTGCTGGTATCTAAATATCATTAATCTGTTTAATCCAGGCAAAAATACTTTTGCCTTTTATTCCTTATAAAGTAGGGATTCCTGCTGGTATCTACGTATCATTGATTAATTTTGTTTTTTGTTCCTTATAAAGTAGGGATTCCTACTGGTATCTAAATATTATTGATTAATTTAATTCAGGAAAAATATATTTTGTCTTTTGTTCCTTATAAAGTAGAGATTCCTGACGGTGTCTGAATATCATTAATCTATTTAATCCACGCAAAGATACTTCTGCCTTTTATTCTGTATAAAGTAGAGATTCCTGCTGATGTTTGAAAATCACTAATTAATTCAGTTCATGAAAAATACTTTTGATTTTTGTTCCTTATGAAGTAGAGATTCCTGCTGGTATCTGAATATAATTAATTTATTTCAGTCCAGGAAAAAAAAAATTTCTTATCTGGTTCCTTATAAACTAGAACTATAGCTCCCAACTAACATCTGAATTTCATTAATTTGATTATTATTCACTGAACATTCAAATCGAGACGAAACGGGTCACCGAATCGATCCGCGAATGAAGCGGAATTTCGTACCAGTTTACACGAATCGTTTCGTGTCTTTCGGGACCAGAAAAAAAGACTAAACGTAAACATAACTCATGAAATATAACGAGATTCAAACAGATAATGCTAATCCGGCTCCTCCCGTAAACTCATTAGAAGACCGTTTCACGCACGAATCGTAGGTAGCTAGTAGTTCCTTCTTTGGCCACGGCCCGGGGGTGGGGGTTTACCTATCGGTTCAGTCATTTCCTAACACGAAATAATTCGTGATTCGTAAACGATGAAATGCGGTATTAAAGTGCGTGGATGTGTATCCTTGGATTACAGTCACGTAGGAATTCGTCTGCATGCTGATTTTTTTTATATATTTTTTTTTTAATTCCTCCGTGAATAATTGTTGAAAACAGCTGATTTGTGTCTGTGATGATCTCTTGTCCTTATCTCATGCCAAATTCGTTATTATTATTATTATTATTATTATTATTATTATTATTATTATTATTATTATTATTATTATTATTATTATTATTATTATTCAGAAGATAAGCACTCTTTTTATACAACAAACCCACCACAGGGGCCACTGAATTGAGATTCAAGCTTCTAAAGAATATTATGGCGTTCATTAGAAAGAAGTAACAAGAAAAATCTAATTTCTCTCTCTCTCCCTCTCTCTCTCAGCAACATCCCACGCTTCCACAAACACACAGTCCTTTCGTTTGGTGGCCTGATTCCATAATGGTCGAATTCTCCTCGTAAAACCCACAAGCCTTTGCTCACTCTGTTTTTCTATGTCATCATCGGATAATTCCGCCATTCCTGACTATCTCCGGGTCATGTATTTTTTTCCCCGATCGCTTTAATTTGTCTGGTTCTCTGAATGCTAAAACTCTTCTTCGACGGTGAGTTGGCCATAAATTAGGATATGGATTTTTTTTTTTTTTTTTTAGCTGACTTGTCAGAAAGATTCCCGTTTTCGTTTTTGTCAACCCTTGGTTGTCTGTTACGTCAGGATGTACAAGGGAATCCTGGATTTCATTACATAAGTAAAATATATCATACTATAATGGGCATAATATCTGTCCGTCCGTCAGTCTGTCAGTCCATCTTAGGATGGTTTGTAATGG
>NC_087206.1:4152277-4154777 GCF_015104395.2 Macrobrachium nipponense | reverse complement strand
GTATATATGTATGTATGTATGTATGTATATTTAGGTACTTATATATACGTGAATATATGTATATATATATATATATATATATATATATATATATATATATATATATATAGATATATAGATATATATATAGATAGATAGTATATATATATATATATATATATAATATATATATATATATATATATATATATTTATGTGTGTGTGTGTGTGTGTGTGTATATATATATACTATATATATATATATATATATATATATATATATATATATATATATATATATATATAGATATATATGTGTGTGTGTGTGTGTGTGTGTGTGTGTGTGTTTGTATAAATATCGTGATGACGAAATAGTTTAATTCAAACTTTCATTTTAACTCACAGAACCAACCTCAATTCTATTGATAAAAAAAGCCACTTATGCACCCTGTATTTATCCAGCCATAACATAGAAAAACTTAAATCATTTGATGTCCAACCACCCTTTCTCTTCCCGGTCAAAACTATAAATTCACCTGAGTTATCAGAACGTTAAGTACAATTGACAGACATATTTTTGCTCTTTTGGAATTCATTGACCTCTGCACAATGCGTTTGAGTTTTTACATCCGCTGCAACGTAGCGTTAAGACACTAATTAAAAAAAAGGGTTAATTCGTGTGGGTACATTGGCCTGATTAATCCAGTTGGAAATGCTGCCACGAGCTTATCAACCATTCGACTGGTTTCAGTTTGAAGTTAACCTCGGTAAAATACAGGTGGAAGTACGTCGTATTATCAAAGCCACCGAAAATGCATCTATTTTTCGGTGGTCTTCGTATAATGCTGTATGAGCCGCTGCCCATGAAGCTTTAACCACGGCCCGGTGCTTGCCCGGTCTATACGTAGTCGGACGCGCGATTATGGCTAACTTTAACCTTAAATACAATAAAAACTACCGAGGCTAGAGGGCTGCAATTTGGTATGTTTGATGACTGGAGGGTGGGTGATCAACATGACAATTTGCAGCCCTCTGGCCTCGGTAGATTTTAAGATCTGAGGGTGGATAGAAAAGTGCTGATAGAAAAAAGTCATGCCGGACAAAGCCGGCACAATGTTTTCTTTTCAGAAAGCTAAAAACGAGATTAAAAGTGAATATAAGTCTTATTAGTAATATATTTTTACAATTAATTATCTATGGCTTTCATGTATCTGTCAAAAATGGATATCGGAAGATTATTAATATAAATAAATAACAGGGGAATTGTTAAAACAAAATAAAGATTGAAAGTTTAATATAAATCCTATTAGCACAGTTATCATAAATATCTTTGGCTGTCATGCATATATTAAAAAGGAGATTGGAATTTTATACGAGCCCTATTAGTGCTGATATAAATAAATGACTGTGGAATCGTTAAAATAATTTGGACAGAAAGTTTGGTATAATATTATTATCATGAATATCTTTGGCTTTCAAGTATATGTCAACAATGGAGACTGGCTGGTTATCTAACCCCTGTCAGTATTATAAATATCTTTAGTGTTCATGTATATGTCCAGATTAGCAGAGTTGCAGACTCGGTTAGATTAGGAAGTATAAAGAGTCAGTCATTTCTGATTTAAAATATTCTTACTTTTTATTCTGTCAATATCTTAAAGTGATGTAGTTTGGTTTCTATCAAATTTTCGGAAGAGTGATCCACTGGACAAAGAATAATTGATTTTCCAGATCAATGGACATTTATTCTGTCAATATATCTTAAAATGATTTAGTTTGGTTTCTATAAAATTTTCGGATTGAACTTTTGGCCAAAGAATGATTAATTTTCGAGATCAATGCATAGATTTATTCTGTCAATATCTTAAAATGATGTAGTTTGGTTTCTGCAAAATTTTCGAAAGAATAAACTTTTGGCCAAATAATTGTTAATTTTCGACATCAATGCATGTCTAACACATTTTGAAAAAGGCGGAGAC
This sequence comes from Macrobrachium nipponense, assembly GCF_015104395.2. NCBI lineage: Eukaryota > Metazoa > Arthropoda > Malacostraca > Decapoda > Palaemonidae > Macrobrachium > Macrobrachium nipponense. The sequence continues at coordinate 4,152,820 of NC_087206.1, read as the reverse complement.
ATTCGAGTTTTCTAGTTTTTAATGGTTTTTCATTTACACTTAATTTTGATCCGGACTCATTTATAACTTACACGAAAGCAATGAACCTCTTACATAAGCAAACCCACGTAACAGGGGAGCAATTTGACGTACAAGTTCCACAAGAACCACCCAGTCGGTAGAGTTGATATTAGATTTTTCCAACAAAAGTTCCCTGAAAGGGAAACCATTTTCCTGTCATCAGGGCGAAAACCTCGACCTTCCATCTGACCTGATTCCTGAACTATAGGTTTAGGATACCCTTTGTTCTTGGCCAGCCCTAAAAAAAAAAAAGGGAAAAAAATTAAAAAATAAAATAATTACTCGAAAAAGGCCAATTGTCCAGAAATCTAATCCACTTCGACCTTCCTTCTGACCTGACCCATGACCTGGTCAGGAAGCCTTTGGTATTTTCATGTGCATAAAAAATAAGTTTGGTTAGGAAATCCATTACAGCATGAATGCTCGTACACCTACTTTATAATACCTCAACAATGGAAAGGGTTGTAGCAGGGGGCGGAGAAG
>NC_087206.1:4144777-4149777 GCF_015104395.2 Macrobrachium nipponense | reverse complement strand
TTGTGTAATTGTTTTTTTTTTTTTTTGCAGGGAGTTTTGAAGATGAGTGTTTTTCTCCAAGTAATTTTTGTATTGTTGAGGTTTCAGGTGTTATTTCTATCTGAAAGTTGTGATTAAAATTAAGTATATTTTTTTGTTTTTTTAGTATTTTCTTTGTCCCCTTGAATTGACTTTGCACTCTATTGAAGTTGGATACTATTCACCTTTTGTGGACTTAGTATGGTATTTTGGTGAATACTATTCATAAAATAAAAAGTTTAGTGTTTTTGTGTGGTGGTAAGCCAGCCATCACAAGTGGCGACCGTTTTGCCAGATCTTCGTTCCTAAGTATTCACCTGTGTATGTGCAAAGTTTAATTCTTTGGGTTATTTTTCAGGGCAGATATTTTCACCTCCCTCTAGTGGTTGTAATTGTGTAAATTTAGTATTCTGCTGTGAATAATAGTGGTCATTATGGTTGTTTATGTATTAGGGAACTCCTTAGCGAGAGGGGTGGCAAGAGAGGCTTGCACGAGTTGAATAGGGGAAGACTTGGAAATTGTAGCGCAGCATTTGAATTGGAATATGAAGTGTCCATAAGAAAAGGGTGTATTGCTATTGCAAATTTATGAATATGTTAAAACTGTAAAGGGCAGGTGGGGAACAAGAAGTGAAACTGATAAGGGACTTGTGTCTGAGAAATTTTGGATAGGCAAATTGCTTCTGAGGCAGATGGAGTTTGAAATAGAAAAGTTTAAGGCCAGAAAGGGAAAGAGAAAAAAAAAGAGAGGCAGCATGAGATTGCCATGAGAGACACAGGTTCCTCATCTTCCCCTCCACCCCTTCCCAAATAGGTCAGTAAAACGCCTTGCTATAATTTAGCGCAGGCTTTCTCAAATTTGTGCCTAAATTTGAGGAAAATAATGTTAGCAGAGTTTTTTGTAAATCGTTTGAGAGGATTGCAGCAAGGTTGGAGTGGCCCCAAGAGTATTGGACCACTCTTATACAAAGTAAAATTGGTTGGAAGAGCTCAGAGGGTGTATGTAACTCTGGAGGAGGATCTGTCATCAGATTATGAGAGTGTGAAGGCTATTGTCTTGAAGGCCTATGAGTTAGTCCCTGAAGCCTATAGGCAGCGCTTCAGGAACTTAGAAAAGAGTAAGGAACAAAACTTTTGTTGAATCTGCAAGGTCGAAGGAACAATATGCTAAGTGATTGGCTCAAGTCCAAGGAAGTGGTAGATTTTGAGAAATTGAAAGGAATTAATGTTGGTGGAAGAGTTTAAGAGGTGTGTCCCGGATAAACTGAAGGTCCACCTCGAAGAGTTAAAACTCGAGACCGTTCAGGAGGTAGCCATCGCTAGTGATGAATATTATTTGTCTCATAAGAGTGAGTTAGGGGGAGTAACGACAAATGTGAAGTCTAGTTGGGTTAAAGTAGGTAGGAATAATAATTCTAACAATAATAATGCTAGGATGTTTACTAGAAATAATTATAGAGGTAATAATCAGGGTAATGCTAATACTAATATTAATTTTTCTCCTAACGAGGTAATAGACCTAATATATACAATCCAGAGAAATTGAAGACATTGACGTGCTTCTTTTGCAATAAGAAGGGGACACGTAAAGAGCTTGTGTTATGCGTTTTAGAAAATCGCAAAAGGCTAATGGTAGGCCAGTGATGGGTGTGGAAAAGAGAGAGAGAGAACCTATACCAACAAGGTCCCACTGACCAATGACTACATGGCTGTTTTGATAAGTATTTGTCCTTCGGTAGTGTCTCATCCCCCCCAAATTCGTCCGAGAAAAGACGAGTACGTATTTTGCGTGATACTGGAGCAGCTCAGTCTTTGATCCTTAGGGAGGCATTGCCGTGTAATTTTGTTCCTGAAAGTGAGGAATTCGTGTTATTGTCTGTTTTCCTGATACGGTAAAGTCTTATGCTATTGAAATTTTAATTTAATTTGCCCTTCCTTTGCAGGGAATTTGAAATTGTTGATAAATTTCCGGTTAAAGATGTTGATGTTGTGATAGGGAATGACGTTGCTCTTAAGAATAATACCTATCCCATATTGATAACTCCTGATAGTGAGGTAGCAGCAGTTACTCGTTCTAGTGCTAGAATTGTTGACGCTGCAGAGTCAACAATTGATCTAGATTTAAGTAGTTTAGAACGTAGTGATAGCGTAGTTGTAGATCTTGGGATTTGAAGGACAAACTGAATTGGACCACTGAAGAGCTTATCAAAGCTCCAGAAAAAGGATTTTCGGGATCTCCCTATTGAGTCAGGTGAGGTGTCTGATATAACTGGTCCCAAATTTAAGATAATTAATAATATTTTATATAGGTTGAGTAGGCCTATGGAGGCTGATAATATTGATTATGAAATTTTGAAACAGATAATGGTTCCATTCGTTTACAGGAATGAGTTGATATCATTGGCGCATGAAAGTGGTTTGGCCGGACATTTTGGCATTCATAAGACTTCCGGCAAGTTGCTAATGAATTATTATTGGCCGAAGTTGAAGGCGGACGTAAAGAAATTTGTCAATAGCTGTGATGTCTGTCAGAAGGTCGGTAAACCCAATCAGCTATTCCAAAAAAGCGCCTCTATGTCCTATTCCAGTGGTTTCCGAACCTTTCAAGGAGGTCATTATTGATATTGTTTTTGGACCATTACCAAGGACTCGTAGTGGAAATGAATATATTTTGACTATCATGGATAGAATGTCTCGATATCCCGAAGGCAATACCACTACGTACTATAAAAAGTGTTAAAATTGTTGATGTACTAATTGATTTTTCACACAGGTTTGGGATGCCTAAAATAATTCAGTCTGATTGTGGGTTCTAATTTTGTTAGCAGATATTTCAGGGATAAAATGGCAGAGGTTTAAATATAAAACATGTGACCTCTTCTCCATATCATCCAGAAAGTCAGGGAGCTCTGGAAAGATTTCATCAAACCCTGAAATCTATGGTAAAGAAGTATTGTTTGATCAATGGTTCTGAATGGATAAGGAATTACCTTATTTGTTGTTCGCTTTTCGTTCTGTCCCAAGTCAGTCTTTAGGTTTTTCGCCTTTCAGCATTGTGTTTGGCCATTGTGTTCGAGAGGTCCTCTCGATGTTGTTCGAGAGTCCTGGGAGGGTAGACGTCCCTGAGATCAATTTATTAGATTATGTGTCTAATCTAGGCGATAAGTTAACCAAGGCTTGGAAATTTGCAGGTGAAAATTTATTGTGTAGCCAAAAAAGAATGAAGTACTTTTTGACAGAAGGCTAAAGCACGTGACTTTGCGGTAGGCGACAAAGTTTTGGTTTTGTTACCCATTCCAGGAAATCCATTGAAAGCTTCTTTTTCAGGTCCGCCTTGGAAGATTTTGAAAAAAATTAGTGAAGTTAATTATTTAGTAGAGACTCCCGAGAGGAAGGAAACCTTTTCAGCTTTGTCACGTAAATATGTTGAAGGCTTATATGGAACGGGAGAAAGTTATTCCCGTGGCAACCATAGGGAATGCTGTAGTTTCCGAGAACGATAACCATTTTTCTTTTTCAGAGGGTGACAGTATTGATGATAATTGTTTTAATGGAAGTGAATGGCGTTCGGATAGTAAGAATTCTTTAACAATTTTTTTCTGGAATGGTTTCTCATTTAAGTAATGAAGAACAAAGGTCTTAAAGAAATTGGTATTTAATTATAAGGAATTATTTTCGGATGTACCGGGAAGGACTTCTGTCCTTGAGCATGACGTGGACGTAGGTAGCGCCACTCCTGTGAAACGATCTCCTTACAGGTTGAATCCCTTCAAAAATGAGGTTGTAGCGAAGGAAGTTGATTATATGCTAAAACATGACCTAATTGACCTAGTCAAAGTCCTTGGTCATCACCTGTGTATTGGTAAAGAAACCCGACGGGGATTTCAGGTTATGTTTTGATTACCGTAAATTGAATGAATTGTCTAAGTCTGATTGTTATCCATTACCTCGAATTGAGGATTGTATTGATCGTATGGGTAAGGCCAAATACATTAGTAAATTCGATTTGCGTGAAAGGTTATTGGCAGGTTCCTCTTTCGAAGCGGGCAAGGGGGCCTTGTCTGCTTTCGTAACACACCACAGGATGTTTCAATGTAAAGTGATGCCGTTTTGGTATGAAGAACCGCGGCTGCCACCTTTCAGAGGTTAAAGAATACTTTAGTCTATGGTTTAGAGGGTGTGTTGTTTATATTGATGATATTGTTATTTATAGTGATGATTGGGAAACACATTTAAAACGTATTAGGGCACTGTTTGATTTTGGTTTTGAAGAAGCAGGTTTAGTAATTAATTTAAAGAAAAGTGAATTCGCAAAGGCGAGGGTTGTATATTTGGGTCATGAAGTTGGTAATGGTAAAGTTGCTCCTAAGCAAGCAAATATCGAATGTATTGAAAAAATGTTAGTCCCAAAGTGCAGGAGGGATGTCAGAAAAATTCCGGGTTGGGTTTAGGTGGCTACTACCGAAGGTTTGTTGAGAAATTTTTCTGACATCGCCGATCCTCCTTTGACTAATCTCTTAAGAAAGAAGGTAGCTTTTGTCTGGACTGATGAAACACAAAAGGCATTTGATAATTTGAAAAGAGTACTAATTAATTTCCCTGTCTTGAGGGTTCCTGATTTTGAACGTCCTTTTTCTCTTGCCACGGATGCAAGTGACGTTGGTGTAGGAGCGGTGTTTGTTGCAGAATGACGAACAGGGAGTTTCTCATCCTGTCGCATTCCTTTTCAAAAAAGTTGTCCTCCGCCCAACGTAGGTATTCCACTGTGGAGAAAGAGGACTCTTGCTTTAGTATTTGCTATTAACCATTTTCAGGTTTATCTCTCCTCCACAGATACACCTATTAAGGTTTTGACGGATCATAATCCCCTGACCTTCATCAGCAGATACAAGAATAAAAATCAACGATTGATGAGGTGGAGTCTCATGCTGCAAGAGTGGAATAATTTAGAATTTTCCACACTCCCAGGAAAAGATAATGTT
>NC_087206.1:4127277-4134777 GCF_015104395.2 Macrobrachium nipponense | reverse complement strand
AAGTAGAATTTTGTGTTGTAAATTGCCTTCGCATTTACAGAGAATCAGCTGATTCGCCATCACTGCTAGCACACCGTGGTGCTAACCCGCTCTTCTCGCCTCACGTGTTTCACCTCGCATCGCTCACTCGCGCGCTGAGCGAAAATTTCATTTCACTTAACGTAACCTCATTTACAATTGTTTGCTAACATCGTTTTCAAATCCTTACCGTAATTTTTCACTTGTCCTTACGTAAGTTAACGTAAATCTCAAAAGTAGAGTCACTTGCAGAATTGTTAACGTAAAAACGCGTCTTTGTAAATTTCATATTAAAACGCAAATCATTTCATAAGCGCGAGCCGCTACTAGTAACGTAAAAATCGTTCACCACGAGCGCGTTATCATTTTCATCAAACGTTATCCAAAGCAATTCTTTCATTTCACGTTAACGTAAGTAAATCATTTAACGCAAGTTGCGTCATATTAAACTAACATTAGTAGTTCAATTTCACATATAGGGAGTTCATTCATATATCATTTTTCACCCTCTCCGAGAGAGAGAAGAGAGAGAAAACCAGAACACAGTATTCACGAAGCCAAGAGTACTACATCTTACCATTAATATAGCATGCCGAATTAATCTTATTTTAGTCTCTTGTGTCTTTCATTTACACAGCGTGAATACGTACGCGCATGTGTCCATTGCAGTTTGCAAACATTTATTTGTTTCATTTACCGAGTACTTCAGCGAGGGCCTGAGCATTTCTAAAATTTCCATTACCTGTCGTTGCCCGAGTGGTCTTGTTCATTTTTATCCCAAAAGACTTGCGTGTACCGCAAGCACAATTCGCACAGTTGTGCCACGCAAATTCATTACTTCCAGACAGGGAAGTCGTTACCAGTTTAAGACTGGCCACCACCAGTGCACGTCAGGTCTTATCATTTTACAGTGCCACTAATTCTTGACACTGTTCATCGGACTGGCTGCTGAAGTACTGCCCACCTTTTTACTTTCTCTCCTCCACCATTACACTCTGCCATGAGCAGTGCCCTTTCACTTCGGTATACTTAAGTATACTGCATCTAGTGTCGTCCGACGGGACATACCAGCACGATACCAGTGCTCCAAGGAACTGCCTGACCAGGAGTCAGCCTGGAGTTTTCCCCTCACCACGGTTGTCGCAGCAGCCGGAGTGAGGGCCTCCCCTGCAGTAGGTTCCACCTCTACGACGGTTGCTGCAGAGACCGAAGTAGGGTGTTCTCCTGAAATCCTTCAGGCTACCGCTGCCTCAGCTCCTGCCGGCGTTTCTGGCCTTCCCCCAGAGTCGGTGCCTCCGTCTATTCCAAGGACTGGTATAGCCAGGTCCTGGAGGAAGAATAAGAAGAAGAAGAAGGGACGTAAACCAATCATTAACAAACTAACCAAGAGCCACATGCTCTCCTTGACACCTGTGCCCGAGGTACAGGGTCGCATTCATTTGCAGAATGATCCTGGCACCTACCCAGAGAAGGTAGCCAGCCTGATCTCTGCCAGTAGCTCTAACCCTCTAACCCCTAGCCATTGTAATACTAACCCTCACTTAAATATAATTACCTCATTGCATTTCCCTCCTGGTCAATTAACCACTCATCATCCCCACGCATCATTACCTCTCATTATGTATTTTAACAATTCCGTCGCTGAACTGCTGCTGTGCGTACCACACTCTGGAATGATTGCGTCTTCATTTAACTGTATTGAGTAGGTTAGGCTAATGATTTAGTACCAGGGCATTTAGGTTAGTAGCAGGTAGATTTTGCAAGTAACCTTAATATAGGGGTAGAGTAGACTGTCGTCACAAGACAACCCGTAGTTATTACTTAGGCTAGATTACATCACTACATGAAGTTAGTACACTTAGCATCTTTGCCTATAAGTTAGGTAGGCCATTGTAGTCAGCTGTATCGCTGCTCAAAAAAACTTCAAGTTGGAGTAGGAGAACTGGGTAGTCGAGACGATCATTTATTTAAGCCAAGACCTTCACGCCCGAAAGGGAGTGAATGCCTTCTTAACAGGGGGAGCTGTGACGTTTATAGATCGTTCGTCTACCCCGCAATTAATTAATTAATTCGATTTGGAAAACGGCAGCCATTTCTTTTTAGATATCAGCTGATTTTTTAGTAAACGCGGGAAACCCAAAACCCGCCGCTAGATAGGAAGTTCCCCAGTTGGGGAAAAGTCTTTTATCAGCTGTAGGGACGTATCTCAAAAGGGAATGGTGTAGGCAGATTGGTACTTCTTAGACCTATACCTTAAGCTCTCTTTCCTGTGACCCCTCTGCTGGCTGTATGCTTGTTTTCCAGGATTTGCCTTGATCGTGGGGGGTTAAGCTGACCTCCAACCCCCAAGCAACCCAACTGAATTCTCTCTCAGTCGGCTGCGAGACGTGATCTCGGACAGAGGTCAAACTACCTGCCTTCCTGTTAGGCCTACCCAGGGTGTGAGTGGCGCGCCGATGACCCAGGCCTCGGACAAAGGGGTCCCCATACTTTTCTACAAAGAGCCACATTTTCTACAAAGGTCCACACTGAACACGACATCCAGGTACGTCTTGTGAACAGCATATTGCCAGTCTCTCCCAACCTTTTATCATTTTGATCCTCATTCTCCAATTCAATTTCCAGCAACAAAAGGAATTCATCCCTTTGTTCCCTCTCACTGCCTCATGGCCGCATGCTTCCCTTGTGTGATCGTCCCAGACCAATGGAGTCATTGCATACTTCAGTGAAACCTTAAAAGTTCCTTCTCCCCAGTATTAGAGAATTAATTAATCAAAGCAAGAAGTCATTTTTCCTTTTATCTCGTTTAATCTGGGATTCTTTTCCAGATTCCATGAGTCACGTGCCGTCTCTCTGCCGCAAGTGTGCATTACCCCAAGTGTATGAAAACCAGCTATAACAGCTCAATGGAGCCATCATTTACCTTTTCTCCAGCCCAGCACGGGCCTTTTAGTAAATAAATAGTTGTTAAGTAACGAGCTGAGTTTTCTGGCGACCTTCCCTCTAAAGAAATTAATAATAACTTTCAGCTTACGGTAAGTTAAAGCAATTCCTCTTGAAATCCCTAATTACTTCCGTTTACGTATCTAGCCTCTCTCAAGGCCGCTATATACGTAAAATTTCTGCAGGAGTCCTCTGGATATCCCGGGTGCCCAAGCACGTGCCTTCGACCCGGCACGTCCACCTGATCAGTGCACAAACCCCCTCGGCCGTTATGCCCGAGTCCAGGTCTCACCCTGAGCGGGTGGGGTGGACCTCTTCAGTCACAGTGGCACCCCTGGATGGCTCTACCCTACCTGTGACTCTGCCAGTTACGGTAGATACCGGCTCCGATCTGTGTCTTATAGACCGGGACCAAGTGCCAGCCAGTGCCACAGTTGACGAGCACATCAGGTGGGCCATGACTTGGGTCGAAGGGCAGTCCAAGACCGTTCCCACAGTCGTCCTGCAGGTCGGCCACTCCTTGGTGCACCAAACCACACCGCCTAGGTGTGGTACGTACGATTCGGCATGGAGTAGGTTTCCTATTGGGACGGGACCTCCTCTGGGGATGTCCCTCACCACTCCAGGGCCAAGCTACCTCACCACCTCAAATCACGGCCAGAGAGGACTCTTCACCTGTGCCAGAGCACACTTGCCAGCCTTGGTGACTCCACAGATTCGCAACCTGTGGGGCCATCTCGGCCTTACCGTCCAATGCCACAGAAGAAGTTCTCGAACCAGTTCTGCCGAGACTGTGGCCGCAAGGGTCACATGTCTGCCAACTACGTAGGGTGCGCGAATTACAATATTCCTGCCATCGCTATGGCAGTTTACCAATCCTTCGTTACTAGGACCCCCCCCCAGCTCAGGGCCCTATAACCGTCGCACCCATCCAAGGTCATTATCCACCAAGCCCATGTCAAGTAGCCTTTGAATGACGCCGGCGCCTCAAAATCTCCCTGATACGGGAAGATACATCAAACTGCCCCCGAGGGGCTACCATTGATAGACGGCCAACTGATCACGATTGAAGGCATCAATCATAGTAAGATGATCCTTCCCACCGTCCAATTGAGAGTCGTACGACCTCACCTTGCCAAGGTATGTACACTTGCAGTTGCAAGCTACCTCCAGGAGGTTACGACCTTATCCTAGGGCATGACCTAAGGTCTCCCCATTTCCAAGGGCACGCTGAGAGGTATTGCACCTCCAGTACCCGCCACAGGTCCAGTCGACCTCAACTCTCTGCCAGTGCCACTTGGCAGCACTGAGCATGCCAAGCTCCGTCCAGCCTGGGCGTAGAGCCACCACCGAACTTGACTTCTGCGCCTGGCCCCGAGCTAGTTGCCGGCAGACCTAACCTTCATACCTCCTCTGGAAAAACCAGGAACTGCCCGACCATGGAGTCAGCCTGGAGTTTTCCCCTTACGACGGCTGTCGCAGCAGCCGGAGTGAGGGCCTCCCCTGCAGTAGGTTCCACCCCTACGACGGTTTGCTGCAGATACCGAAGTAGGGTGTTCTCCTGCAATCCCTCAGGCTACCACTGCCTCTGCTCCTGCCGGCGTTTCTGGCCTTTCCCCAGAGTCAGTGCCTCCGTCTACTCCAAGGACTGGTATAGCCAGGTCCTGGAGGAATAAGAAGAAGAAGAAGAAGGGACGTCATTAACATACTAACAAAAGAGCCACATGCTCTCCTTGACACCTGTGCCCGAGTACAGTGTCACATTCAATTGCAGAGTGATCCTGGCACCTACCCAGAGAAGGTAGCCAGCCCGATCCCTGCCAGTAGCACTAACCCTCTAACCCTAGCCATTGTAATACTAACCCTCATTTAAATATAATTACCTCATTGCATTTCCCTCCTGGTCAATTAACCACTCATCATCCCACGCATCATTACCTCTCATTATGTATTTTAACAATTCCGGCGACACATTACTGCTGTGCGTACCACACTCTGGCAATGATTGCGTCTTCATTTAACTGTATTGAGTAGGTTAGGCTAATGATTTAGTACCAGGGCATTAGGTTAGTAGCAAGTAGATTTTCAAGTAACCTTATCTAGGGGTAGAGTAGACTGTCGTCACAAGACAACCCGTAGTTATTACTTAGGCTAGATTACATCACTACATTAAGTTAGTACACTTAGCATCTTTGCCTATAAGTTAGGTAGGCCATTGTAGTCAGCCGTATCGCTGCTCAAAAAACTTCAAGTTAGAGTAGGAGAACTGGGTAGTCGAGGCGATCAACTTATTTAAGCCAAGACCTTCACGCCGCCCGAAAGGGAGTGAATGCCTTCTTAACAGGGGGAGCTGCTACGTCTATAGAACGCCTCGCCTTCCCAGCAGAGTTTTTAGTTATATTTAATTATAAAAGTAGCAGCCATGCCTTCTCCTGAAGCGACTGTTGTTGGGAGAGTGGGTATGTCGTTAGGAATGATATTTTCCGGTTCTGACGGAAGCTTAGGGTAGAGGCAAGTCACAAGAGTAGCTAGGCTTCGAGATGGATTTTAGGACTTCTACAATAAGACCTATTTTCCTTCCCAATTTGCTGGCGTTGTGTTTACCACCTTTCAGGCAATGCTCGAGGCGGTCCTTTGGAAGCCCCGTGATTCGAAAACAACCAGTATCGCTCTCAGTCGGCTGCGAGACGTGGATCTCGGACAGAGGTCAAATTGAAGAGGCCAGCCTCCCAAAATTAGGCCCGACTCCCACGGACGTACTGGTTGGACACGAACCCCAGACCTTGAACAGAGGTCAGGCCGCATTCTTCTACAAGGATACACAGAATATTGCATAAAGATTCCATGAGTCACGTGCCGTCTCTGCCCGCAAGTGTGCATTACCCCAAGTGAATGAAAATCAGCTTGAATTGAATGAGATTATAAGCCCCAACGTGGGGGCCAATATCATTTACCTTTTCTCCAGGCCAGCACGGGCCTTTTTGTAAATAAATAGCTGTTAAGTAACGAGCTCAGAGTTTTCTGGCGACCTTCCCTCTAAATAAATTAATAATAACTATCAGTTTACAGTAAGTTAAAGCAATTCCCTCTTGAAATCCCTCAATTATTTCCGTTTACGTATCTAGCCTCTCTCAAGGCCGCTATATACTAACAATATATATATATATATATATATATATATATATATATATATATATATATATATATATATATATATATATATATATATATATATACACACACACACACATGATCCTTTACTGAAATACGAAATCAATGACAAAATCACACCACCGACATAAACAGCTCAGAAGCTTTAAAAATGGTATATTCGACAAGTTGGCAAAACTGGGAACAGCAGTTTCGCCTTTTCAGATTTCGAGCCTAAACAGAATATATCCCTCTGTGTTTGGAATTGTGGTGGTTCTTGCTAAAGGGGATTAGGGCCTAGCATTTAACATGCAAGTGGCTTACGTGCTTACGTTTCACTTCGGACCAGATTAACAGGCTTGGGCCTTCGTTGTACAAGGTTAGACCGGGCTCAAAATCAATTGCTGGTTGGTATACTTCGGTGTGTTAAAAAACTTCGATTTTTCGTCTCCGCTGTGAATTTTAAGGAAAAGTTTGAGTCTGAGGCTTATTGGTGTGTGTTTGTGTGTGTGTGTGTGTGATTTTTTTCTGCTTTTGCGAATGTGCAGATTTTGTTAAATGGTTCAGTGAAGATACGGTTTGAAAATATGAGAAACGGTAACAAATTTTTCAACATTAGTTGTACATATATATAATCTATATATAATCTATATACATACATACATATATACATATATATATATATAAATGTGTGTGTGTGTGTGTGTGTTATGTTTGTATGTGTATACGCATGTATTAGTATATTTCCTCTCTCTCTCTCTCTCTCTCTCTCTCTCTCTCTCTCTCTCTCTCTACACACACACACACACACACACATTACATATATATATATATATATATATATATATATATATATATATATATATATATATATATATATATATATATATAGATACATACATATATATTTGTGTGTGTGTATGTGTATGAGTATGTATAAATCGCCCAGACATTCATACACACTATCTGACCTGGATGTGAAATCTAAAATCATTTGCATTGGACATTATACCCGAAAGAAAAATTGCGATATATTGGATAAATATGACAATGAGGAATATCACCCCGGAATTTATTGCCTCATTTGCACAAAATTCTCGTCGAAATGACTCTTTCGTTATATTATTATCGATAGATTGTTCTTTGCCTTTATTATTATTTTTCTTTTATGGGTTCATTTCTCACATTGCAGACACGAGGTTTCGTATGTAGACAGTATATATATAGATATTTATATATATATATATATATATATATATATATATATAGTATATATATATATATATATATAATATATATATATACATATTATACACATATATATATATATATATATATATATATATATATATATATATGTATATATATATATATATATATATATCTATA
>NC_087206.1:4114777-4124777 GCF_015104395.2 Macrobrachium nipponense | reverse complement strand
TTGCTTGTATTAAATTAAACTTATACAGATATTTCGTTGGTTGAATACAGTGAAATTATTATTATTATTATTATTATTATTATTATTATTTATTATTATTATGATTATTATATTATTTTTATTATTATTATTATTATTATTATATTATTATTATTATTATTATTATTATTATTATTATTATTATTATTATTATTATTGTGGTATCTCAATCTTATTCTGTTATCACAGCAAAACAATTCAGCCCAGTTTCCTGTGTTTATAATTTCATTAAACTTACGAAGAGAGTTCTGCGGTCGGATATCGATGAAGACAAGAACTTCTAACTTCTCTGACGTTATGTAATTCTTGTAACTTTTTTTTTATTATTTTGTTTTCCTTTTAAATACTTAACCAGTCAACACCCCTTTCGAAGTCTGTGGACCCCAAGTAGATGTTGGTGTTATTTGATTTCTCCCCTAACTCTTTGTTTCAAGTTTTTATTAAATTCCTTCAGTGTCTGCATATATCTTTCTTTGTTGTCAATAATTTGTAAGTTTTCTTCCTTGTCTATCTTATTATTTATTATTATTATTATTATTATTATTATTATTTTTTTTTTTTTTTTTTTTTTTTGGGGGGGGGTTTTTTTTTTTTTTTTTTTTTTTTTTTTGCTCTATCACAGTCCTCTAATTCGACTGGGTGGTATTTATAGTGTGGGGTTCCGGGTGCATCCTGCCTCCTTAGGAGTCCATCACTTTTCTTACTATGTGTGCCGTTTTCTATGGATCACCCACTTCTGCATGAGACCTGGAGCTACTTCAGCCTCTAGTTTTTCTAGATTACTTTTCAGGGGTCTTGGGATCGTGCCTAGTGCTCCTATGCTTATGGGTACGATTTCCACTGGCATATCCCATATCCTTCTTATTTCTATTTTCAGATCTTGATACTTATCCATTTTTTCCCTCTCTTTCTCTTCAACTCTGGTGTCCCATGGTATTGCGACATCAATGAGTGATACTTTCTTCTTGATTTTGTCAATCAACGTCACGTCTGGTCTATTTGCACGTATCACCCTATCCGTTCTGATACCATAGTCCCAGAGGATCTTTGCCTGATCGTTTTCTATCACTCCCTCAGGTTGGTGCTCGTACCACTTATTACTGCAAGGTAGCTGATGTTCTTGCACAGGCTCCAGTGGAGGGCTTTTGCCACTGAATCATGCCTCTTTTTGTACTGGTTTCTGTGCAAGTGCCGGGCATTCACTTGCTATGTGGTTTATGGTTTCATTTTTCGTATTGCACTTCCTACATATGGAGAGATGTTATTTCCGTCTATCGTACTTTGAACATATCTGGTTCTTAGGGCCTGATCTTGTGCCGCTGTTATCATTCCTTCAGTTTCCTTCTTTAGCTCTCCCCTCTGTAGCCATTGCCATGTGTCATCGCTGGCTAGTTCTTTAGTCTGTCTCATGTATTGTCCGTGCATTGGTTTGTTGTGCCAGCTTTGTCTCTGTCTCTCGTCCTTTCTGTGATATTTCTGGGTCTTCGTCTACTTTTATTAGTCCTTCTTCCCATGCCCTCTTTAGCCACTCGTCTTCACTGGTTTTCAGATATTGCCCAGTGCTCTGTTTTCAATGTTGACGCAGTCCTCTATACTTAGTAGTCCTCTCCCTCCTTCCTTTTCGTGTTATGTATAGTCTGTCCGTATTTGCTCTTGGGTGTAGTGCTTTGTGTATTGTCATTTGTTTCCTGGTTTTCTGATCTATGCTGCGGAGTTCTGCCTTCGTCCATTCCACTATTCCTGCGCTGTATCTGATTACTGGCACTGCCCATGTGTTTATGGCTTTTATTATATTTCCTCCATTGAGTTTTGACTTGAGTATCGCCTTGAGTCTCTGCATATATTCTTTCCTGATCGTGTCCTTCATCTCTTGGTGTTTTATATCTCCTCCTTCCATTATTCCCCAGGTATTTGTATCCTGTCTCATCTATGTGTTTGATGTTGCTCCCATCTGGTAGCTTTATCCCTTCAGTTCTCGTTACTTTGCCTTTTTGTATGTTGACTAAGGCGCATTTTTCTATTCCAAACTCCATCCTGATGTCCCCAGATACAATCCTTACAGTCTTGATGCTCTTACCATACAGCTTGATGTCGTCCATGAACATCAGATGGTTGATTTTGTTGCCTCTTTTCTTGAGTGGTACCCGGCATCCATCTTCTGTAGTACTTTGTCATGGGAATCAGGGGGGTGGCTACTACGAAGAGTAGTGGGGACAGTGAGTCGCCTTGGAAGATCCCTCTCCTGATATTAACCTCTGCTAGTCTTATTCCAGAGCTTGTAAGTATTGTATTCCAGTTGCGCATTGTATTTTTGAGGAAGCTGATGGTATTTTCCTCTGCCCCATATATTTTCAGGCATTCTATTAGCCATGTGTGTGGTATCATGTCGAAGGCTTTCTTATAGTCTATCCATGCCATGCTTAGGTTGGTTTTCCTTCTCCTACTGTTCTTCATTACCATTTTGTCTATCAGGAGCTGGTCTTTTGTGCCCCTACACTTCCTTCTGCAGCCTTTCTGTTGGTAGGGATGGTGTTTGTCTCCTCTAGTAGTTTGTATAGCCTTTCACTGATGATACCTGTTAGTAACTTCCACATTATTGGTAGGCAGGTGATAGGCCTGTAGTTACTGGCTATATTTCCCTTACTCTTGTCTTTTTGTACTAAGGATGTTCTTCCTGTGGTCATCCATTTGGGTGCTTGGTGATTTGAGATACAATGCTGGAGTTGTTCTGCTATTCGTGGGTGTAGGGCCTTGAAGTTTTTGAGCCAGTATCCATGGACTTCATCGGGACCTGGGGTTTTCCAGTTTGGCATTTTCTGTAGTTGGTGTCTGACTGTGTCTGTCGTGATCTCGATGAATCTTTGTTTTATTCTCCCTGTTTTCTTCTTCCTTGACTTCCTGGAGCCATGTTGCATGTTTGTTGTGTGATACCGGATTGCTCCATATGTTTTCCCAGTCTCTTACTTGGTTCGGCTTCAGGAATTTCTGGTGGTTGTCTTCCCCTCTTAGTAGGCTGTATAGTCTTTTCTGGTTGGTTCCGAATAGTTTGTTCTGTTGGTATCCCTTATTCCTGTTCATGTACCGTTGGATCTTGTGTGCTTTGGCCTTAAGCCTCTGTTTTACATCTTCTATTGTGTTGTTTAGTCCCCTCTCTTGTACTTTGTATTTCTCGTTGAGTTCCTCCTTTGTTTTCTTGCTTCTTAGCCTTTTTTCTGCCATCTCTTTCAGTTTACTCAAGTCAGATCTCATCACCATGATTTGCTTTTCCAGGCGCCTTTTCCAAGGAGGTTGCTGTTTTGGTTTCTGTTGGGTTGGTTTGTGACGGTGGTGTTGGTGTTCGAATCCCCATCAGTTCTGCTACTAATTTTGCTCCTGCATATGTCAAGTTATTTGTTTCTGTGATACTGGTGGTGTGTAGAGGCCCATTATTTCATTGACCTCACTTGTTTTCTCCCTTAATTTCTTGGTGTTGTAGCTTTCATGGTGGGGATCTTTGTTCTCTCTGTATCTGGCTCCATCCATTGTCTAATCTTTTCTACCCATTCCGTCCTCTCTGTTACTTCGTCGGTGTTTCTTCGTGTGTCGTTGTTTGATACTTCATCCTCCCTGTCGTCTTCTGTGGCATCGTCTCTCAGTTCGTCTTCGTGTAATTCGTTGTCGTGTGACATTTCCCTTTCCAGTTCTTCTCTTTCTGTTGGGGAGAGCCAGTTCTTTTTCTTTATGTTCCTTACTTGATCTGCCAGCCTCTGCTCTGTTTGGGGGGTGTTATTCCTCTCATTCCAGATGTTGATCAATCTTCTTCTATATCCTCTCTCCGTCGGTTGCTTCTGATGTAGCATCTCCATATTTCCTTATTTTCTTCTCTTGTCCATTTTCTTCCTTTTTGCCTCTGTAGCTCCAATCTCAGGCTGTTGATTACTTTCGTTGTGGTGATCAGTTGCTGGATGACGACCTCCAAGTACCTGACCGTCTTCCCCTTCAATTGGGTTGAATACCTGGTTGCCGGACGAAGCTCCTCTGTTGCCAGAGGTTCCATTTACGTCGTTGTCGTTATTTCCTTCATTTCTTTCCATCATTGCTGAGTTTTGCTATTTAACCCATAGCTGGACCCTACCCCATCAGGGATAGGTACTCATTTACAGCTGAGTAGACTGAGGAAATTATGGTAAAGATCCTTTCCCAAGGAATCAACGCCGAGGAGAGCGGTCACCCATCCAACGACTGACCAGCCCCAATGTTGCTTAACTTGACTTAAGTCTATTGAAGACCTAACCAACTCCTCCACGGCGCCACATTTTTATTATTATTATTATTATTATTATTATTATTATTATTATTATTATTATTATTATTATTATTATTATTATTATTATTTTGTTTTCTATCAATCATCCTATTCGACTGGGTGGTATTTACAGTGTGGGGTTCCGGGTTGCATCCTGCCTCCTTAGGAGTCCATTACTTTTCTCGCTATGTGTGCTGTTTCTAGGAGCACACTCTTTTGCCTGAGTCCTGGAGCTACTTCAGCCTCTAGTTTTTCCAGAGAACTTGTACTTCAGTGAGAGAAAAATGCTAAGTTTCCTTCCGTTTCTCAGTGAGAGAGAAAATTAAATTTCCTTTCGTACCTCAGAGAGAGAGAACACGAACGAAAATTCTCGCATGCTCTCGAACTTTTATCGTCTTTTAAAAAAAAATGAAAAACATCTTTGGCGAGAAAATGAAAGCACACTCCACAATATCGCAAGGTTGTATACTTGCGCTCCAAGCGAGGCAAACTTTGAATAATGGTTTCAGGGAATTAGACCGGAAAAACGGGAAGTTTTGGCACGTAGCCCAAGGCATATAATTTGCAACAGAGCAAGATGAAATATCGCCTAATGGAATTAGCCCGCCATGGCTCGGTTCCAAAAACAGCTCCGGCCGAAGTTATTGTTTTGAGAATGATTTTTTGGGGGGTAGATTTCGTAATTTTGATAATGAGGTTCATGTTAAGACATTCGCAATCTCGTGAAGAACAATCTGTGTCATAAAAAGCCACAATTATATATTACAACTTTGTCAGGAAAGAGGTGATTATATATTTTGTTTTTTAAATTATTAATACTTAGTTAGGGCAGAGACTAATTTTAGTTTTTTATATTAATTGTTTAAATTGTTTTTTAAATATAAGCAGATTAATCATGTAGTAAACTTTGTAAGGAGAGAGGAAATTATATATTTTTTTTATTACTAATACTTAGAGCAGAAAATATTTTTTTTATTTTTTTTATTTAAATGCTTAGATATTGTTCCAGATTTAAACAAATGCAGCATGTAGTGCACCATTAAAACTTAAGAGAACACAATGGAAATTACTTTTTTTTTGGTATATGAATGCATTAAGATTGCTTTTAATTTTAAGAAATTAAGTATTTTATGCACTAGCATATACTGCCTTCCGAACTAAATTATGTTATAAAGTGCTCAAAAATAGTTTTTAATACATAAATGTATATATATATATATATATATATATATATATATATATATATATATATATATATATATATATATATATATATATATATATACTATATACTATATATAATATATATATACTATATATAATATATATATATATATATATATATATATATGAATGTCTATCACTGTAATCTAACACTATCTTATGTAGTAAAGCCACAGGTTCCAAGTAAGAAACTCCTGTATTCCTAATCACAGGTGAATGTGATCAGGAAGACATAACTTTGCCTTAAAATAGTGTATCTTCTTTGAGAGGGCCTTGTCAACTTCATATATGCATTTGTGTGTATGTGTGATGGTTCGTGTGCCCAAATAAACATAAACAAAACATTGGCTGAACATTCTGAAGTCTTATTTGATCATACACATTCAACCACCCAAACAATTCAATTCCATCAGCGCATCAAACGGCAAATGATCTGGTGAAAAGGCTTAAATATATATCTTCATTACAGTCACTTCCAAACGTGCAAGCAAAGAATCCCTTTGAAAGCAGCTTCATTTAGCCTTTTTATTCCTTTCGGTCTTGAAGCAAGAAAGTCCAAGAGAAGATCAGCAAAGGACAAAAGAAGAGGATGGGTGGCCGGGAGGGAGTGGGTGGTGTGGGTTAGGGGGGGGGGTGGGGCTAATGGGGAGGGGCATCATTAATCCGGAGACTACGAAAATCACCACAGCGAGAAGAGATAAACCATTTAGGGGGAGACTTTTATATTTATATAAGTCTTTATAAGACTCCAGGAAAACCAGTAAGCGAAGTGGGAGATAAGATGGCACATCTGCTGACGATAAATACCATTAGGGCTGAGAGAGAGCGAGAGAGAAACCGAAGGAGAGAGAGAGAGAGAGAGAGAGAGAGAGAGAGAGAGAGAGAGAGAGAGAGAGAGAGAGAGAGAGAGAGAGAGAGAGAGAAAGCAAAAAAGAAAAACAGAAAGAGAGACAGACAGACAGACAGACAGACAGACAGACAGCTGAGGAGGAGAGAGAGAGAGAGAGCACGAAGCACGTGAATAAATTTACGACTAGAGCACCTACTAAGTACCTACACCAGCACACGCAGATCAAATTCACTGCGGATGGGAATCGGGAATGATGAGGATTCCCGCCCGCGATGAAATTCCCAGGAATAAAAGTCAGCCTGGGAGTTGGGTAAAGCGGAGTAGGAGTTATCCTTTCGCCAAAGGATATGTCTCGGTAATGGCCGGAATTTTTATGAGATACGAAGTGCGGAAGGCATATTCTGGGGAGGTTGGAATCTGGGAATATTACCGAAAATTGCGCGATTATGCTTGTTGGGGAGGCAAGAACTCTGTAGTTAGGGAGTAGTTTGTTTTCTGTAGTGGCCAATAAATTCCTTAGATGAACAATCACTGTGTAGTTAAGGTAAAATTTATTGTATGTCGTAGGCAATAAATTCCTTGAATGGTTCATACGTACCTTAGGCAATAAATTTCTTGAATAATTTATTATTTATTGTAGCCAATAAATTCCGTAAATAATTACATATTTACCGAAACCAATAAATTCCTCAAATGATTCATACGAACAGTAGATAATAAATTTCTTAAAATTTTACCATTTACCGTAGTCAATAAATTCTTTGAATTATCTATTATTTATCGTAGCTAATACATTAATTTAATTATTTATTTACTGTAGCCAATAAATTCCCAGAAATATTTATTATTTACCTTACCTAATGCATTTCTCTATTTATTTACCAAAGCCAATTAATTCTTTGAATGACTTTTTGTTTCTCGTACCCAATATTTTTTTTTTTTTTTTGGCTTTAAGGAATGATAAAATGCATTTTTTTAATATGTGTTCAGTTTTTTTTGTTTTCTTTTTTAGCTTGAATACGTTCGAGAAATTTCCTGCCCTCAACTCCCATTACTGACGCCGTCAACAGGTCAGCAGGTCGGCAGGTCATGTCATCATCATTTTGTGCCTCGCTGGTCATCGCCAATTTATATCTGAAATCTTCGGTATGGAGTGACCTCTTTTGACCAACCCTGACATTCAAATGGAAATGAAAAAATAAATGGTGAGAGCCCGCACTCATTTGCCCTATTTCTTCTCTCTCTCTCTCTCTCTCTCTCTCTCTCTCTCTCTCTCTCTCTTTTTCAGTCCTTAACATCCTATCTCTCTCTCTCTCTCTCTCTCTCTCTCTATCCTTCTCTCCTCCTCTCTCATATCAGGTATTCATCTAATCTCTCATCTCTCTCTGCTCTCTCTCTCACTCTCTCTCTCTCTCTCTCTATCTATCTCCAGTCCTTACATCAGCCTCCTCAATCTCTCTCCTCTCTCTCTCTCTCTCTCTCTCTCTCTCTCTCTCTCTGCAGCAGGGCCTGATGGAGTTCCTGCTATTTTGTTAAAGAAAGTAGTTCATTCTATCGCAAAGCCACTTGCAATATTATTAAGACAAAGTGTAGATACAGGCAAGATTTATGATGAGCACAAATTAGCATATATTACCCCTACTTTCAAAAGTGGATCAAGACCAGAGGCAAGTAATTATAGGCCTGTGAGTCTAACATCACATATTATGAAAGTGTATGAAAGGGTAATGAAGAAAAATATTATGAAATATTTAATAAAAAATAAAAAATAATTTGTTTAATATAGGACAACATGGTTTCGTACCCGGAAAAAGTACACAACCAACTGTTAGTCCACCGTGAGAACATATTCAAAATATGGAAAAGCGGAAATGAAACAGATGTGGTTTATCTAGACTTTGCAAAAGCTTTGACAAGGTAGACTATTAATATATTAGCGAAGAAAATTAGAAAACACAATATCGTGGATAAAGTAGGAAGATGGTTAAAAAAATTCTTACACAACAACAGAAAACAGATAGTTATTGCAAACGATGAGAAATCGGATGAAGCCAAGGTAATATCCGGTGTGCCACAAGGTACGGTGTTAGCTGCAATACTGTTTGTTATTATGATTGAAGACATAGACAGTAATGTTAAGGATTCGGTAGTGAGTAGTTTCGCTGATGACACAAGAATAAGTAGAGAAATTACTTGTGATGAAGATAGGAACGCTCTACAAAAAGACCTTAACAAAGTATACGATTGGGCAGAGGTAAATAGGACGGTATTTAACTCTGATAAATTTGAATCAATAAATTATGGAGACTGAGAAGGAAAGCTATATGCATATAGGGGACCTAATAATGAGACAATCAAAAATAAGGAAGCAGTTAAAGACCTTGGTGTGATGATGAATAGGAACATGTTATGCAATGATCAAATAGCAATTCTATTGGCAAAATGTAAAGCAAAAATGGGAATGTTGTTACGGCACTTCAAAACAAGAAAAGCTGAACACATGATTATGCTTTATAAAACATATGTTCGTAGTCCACTTGAATATTGCAATATGATATGGTACCCACACTATCAAAAGGAATATTGCACAAATAGAGAGTGTAACAAGGTCCTTTACAGCTAGAATAGAAGAAGTTAAGGACCTTGACTACTGGGAAAGACTACAATCCTTAAAATTATATAGTCTAGAAAGGAGAAGAGAACGCTACATGATAATTCAGGCATGGAAACAGATAGAAGGAATAGCAGAAAACATCATGGAACTAAAAATATCAGAAAGAGCAAGCAGAGGTAGATTAACAGTGCCCAAAACTATACCAGGAAAAATAAGGAAAGCACACAGGACATTAATCCACTACGCACCAGCATCGATAATGCAGCGTCTATTCAATGCGTTGCCAGCTCATCTGAGAAATATATCAGGAGTGAGCGTAGATGTGTTTAAGAATAAGCTCGACAAATATCTAAACTGCATCCCAGACCATCCAAGATTGGAAGATGCAAAATATACCGGAAGATGTACTAGCAACTCTCTGGTAGACATTAGAGGTGCCTCACACTGAGGGACCTGGGGCAACCCGAACAAAATGTAAGGTCTGTAAGGTAAGGTAAGGTCTGCTACTAGAGATAAGTGAGCGCAAAATGTCTCCTCGGATGGACTAACAAGTCTTTGAGACATCCTAATCCTTGTAACTGCCTGTAAGTCTCTCTCTCTCTCTCTCTCTCTCTCTCTCTCCACTCCCATACACATAAATAAAAAGCCCAATTTGCTTTTATGCTTCAATCACCGTACTTTATTTGAATAAAAAAAAAATCTTGTTTCTACAGTTCCCTACAGTTTGACAAATTTATCGCTGAATTACTTCGCTTATTTCATAAATATCTTTTTTTCTTTTTTTATAACGCGATACTATTCCAATTCCCGGTTCCAATTCCAGGTTGAAAACAATTACATTTGAACACAAGATCTTTCGTGATTTGTTCTTTATTTCTCTCTCTCTCAGTCTTCATCATTTCGTCTAAAGATGCCCCCAAATTCTGTTTTCTCTTTCTTGTCTAACACATTTCGTCTAACGGGGCTTAAAGATCCCCCAAATTCTGTT
>NC_087206.1:4094777-4109777 GCF_015104395.2 Macrobrachium nipponense | reverse complement strand
TTTTAAAACTCGCTTTGGACATATTCATCACACACAGCGATTTCAGCGAACCGTCCTTTGTGTTTTCTGAAAAATATTAGTGAATACATCAACGCAAGGTATTTCTGAGAGAGAGAGAGAGAATGGTGACAGCTTTAGTATTGGCATTACTCTGCTATCATATGCATGACAATATTTGAAACTCTTTAACGTTTTTATTAAGGGATGTTGGGGTATTTTCTTTCGGGGGCGGGGTGGGGTGGGGGAAGGGGAGGCCAAATGGGTGTGGCTGCCGAGAGAGAGAGAAGAGAGAGAGAGAGAGAGAGAGAGAGAGAGAGAGAGAGAGGAAGAAGCTGAGAAGGCCCAAGACACCATTACAACTTATCTCCAGTAAAACTAAAAGCAAAACGAAATATTCTCTCTCTCTCTCTCTCTCTCTCTCTCTCTCTCTCTCTCTCTCTCTCTCACTTCCATCTAGCTACGAGTCTCTTTTGGTCCTGTTTCGTGTCAAAGGAATTCGTTTTGACAAGTGTACAGAATCTTCAAGTTCATTTTATTATTATTATTATTATTATTATTATTATTATTATTATTATTATTATTATTATTATTATTATTTCTCTTCGCCATTTATTATAATTATTCCTTTCTTATTATTATTTTATCTTCGGCTTTTTTTCTGCTACATAATTCAGACTACTATACAATTTTAATCTTACCATCTCGATCTTACCATCTCGATTTTACCATTTCAATCTTACATCTTCAGGTTTACCATCTTAACCTTACCTCCTCAATCTCACCATCTCGATCTTACCATTTCAGTCCTCCTCCTCAATCTTACCATCTCAGTCCTACCCTTTTAATCTTACCATCACAATAATCTTACCATTCCAATCTCATTCCAGTTCCATCACATTCTCGCCGCCTCGCAATTTTAATAACACTGTCTCATCACGGCTGAATTCTAGTTAGTCTCAAAATCGTAGAGAGAGAGAGAGAGAGAGAGAGAGAGAGAGAGAGAGAGAGAGAGAGAGAGGAAGCAGCGACACTTCTCATACGTCCCCTTGAAAGGTCTTGAAATACGGACGCGAAAAATTGTCGCTGTTCGATGTTACTACAGAACAGATGGTGGCGCCATCTTTAGTTTCTTGATTCCGCAAATGAGGGTTGAGAACATAGATTTGTTTTTATATATAATAAATGTGCAGAGAGAGACAATTAGACTCTTGCTAATGAACTGGAAATGGAATGATTTATGGAAAGAACTGGTTCACACAACTTATGAATGAACTGTCTTATGAATGAACTGGAAAAAAAATGATCAAGTAAAATTAAGTGAATTTGACCACCAGTCTCTCATTAATGAGCTGTGAATGAAATCATATGTAAAAATGAGCCTTTTGGACAACCACTCTTATTAATGAACTGGAAATAAATTCATACGTAGAAATAAACCATTTGGATAACCAGTCTCTTATTAATGAACTTGAAATAAATTTATACGTAAACATAAATCATTTGGACAACCAGTCTCTCATTCGTGAACTGTAAATAAATCATATGTAAGAATGAATGATTTGGAAAACCAGTCTCTTATTGGTAATGGAATCATACATAAAATTAAATTATTTATCACTTATCATAATAACTCTGGTACTGTCGATAGGAAGAGGATTGATTTATCGATTAATTGTGACTAAAACTGGTGTCGCAACATCTAAGCTACCCTCCTATACAGATAAAACAGGATTTTAATTTTAAAGAAAAAAAAACATCTGTAATGCCTTATTTCAGAGTCGAAGTTTCTGATATGCCTACGTTTTGTAAAAAGAAAAAAAGAAATAAAAAAACTTCAAGAATGCCTAACTTCAAAGAGATATTCTCTGGAATGCTTAATGTCTTCTGGAATGCGTAGTTAACATACACACACATACGCACACACACAAAACGCCTGGTATGCCTAATCGTAAAAAGAAACAAAGCCATGCCTAATTTTAAGGTAAAAAGCAATACCTCCCAATTTCAAAAGAAAACAGTTCTGGTATCCCATATGAGATTCAAGTCTTTAAAAAAAATCCATAATATTCTGTAACTGATAAGAGAGCCTCAACTATTTGCTGGCCCTCTGGTATTGTGATTAGTGTTCTGGTATACCGCTCAGATATAGCGGGTTCGCCCCCCCCCCCCCCCCCCCCCCCCCCCCCCCCCCCCCCCCCCCACCCCCCCCCCCCCCCCCCCCCCCCCCCATGCGATGAAAAAAACCACTGGCTCTATATCATGATCAGTTTCCGCTGCAGTGTGGGATCTGATGTGCTGAGGTTGAAACTTAACATTCTTTGGAAGCTTGAATTTCAAGTCAGTGGCCCTTTTAGTGTGCTTGTTGCACGTGAATAGGTTTCATCTACTGAAATAATAATAATAATAATAATAATAATAATAATAATAATAATAATAATAATAATAATAATAATAATATCATTGTACTTAGGAAGCAGACCCTCTCTCAAGCATACTTTATTAGAAAATAATGGCTACTTCAGCAGCGTTACACTTGTAGAGATTCCTCTCTATTTTCCGAATAGCGGCTTTTTCCGTGCTACTTAGACAGGCTAGTTAGCCATTACTTTTAATAATATAATAATAATAATAATAATATAATAATAATAATAATAATAATAATAATAATAATACCTTGCAGTAATAAGTGGTACGAGCACCAACCTGAGGGAGTGATAGAAAAACGATCAGGCAAGATCCTCTGGGACTATGGTATCAGAACGGATAGGGTGATACGTGCAAATAGACCAGACGTGACGTTGATTGACAACGTCAAGAAGAAAGTATCACTCATTGATGTCGCAATACCATGGGACACCAGAGTTGAAGAGAAAGAAAGGGAAAAAATAGATAAAGTATCAAAGACCTGAAAATAGAAATAAGAAGGATATGGGATATGCCAGTGGAAATTGTACCCATAATCATAGGAGCACTAGGCACGATCCCAAGATCCTTGAAAAGGAATCTAGAAAAACTAGACGCTGAAAGTAGCTCCAGGACTCATGCAAAAGAGTGTGATCCTAGAAACGGCGCACATAGTAAGAAAAATGATGGACTTCTCCCTAAGGAGGCAGGATGCAACCCGGAACCCCACACTATAGATACCACCCAGTCGAGTTGGAGGACTGCGATAGACCAAAAAAGAAAAAAGAAAAAAAAAAAAATAATAATAATAATAATAATAATAATAATAATAATAATAATAGTAATCAGCCGTAGCTCTCGGGACAAACATTGCTCGCAGTCGTCAACCCCTTCCCCCCAAAAAAGTGAAGTGTCTGGAGTTATTAATTCGCCAGGAAAAGCTTCAATAACTGCAACTGTTGTTGCTGTTAGGCGCATCCATTAATTATTGTTATTCGACAGTTTAATAAAACTGTAAAAGTAATTTGGGCGGTGCGCCGGGACGTGACTTTTATAGTTTTGCTTTGATTAAATGCCCCTTATGTTTTCACGGTGTTGGAGTTTTTAATTGGCACGGCAGTCGTTTTTATTTTCTGTATATCAAACGGCTCGGCGTATTAGGTATCGACATTTTTAAGCTTTTGCAGAATTTGGTTGTCATGGATGACGATGAGTCATATTAGAATTACTCTCATAAATTCAACTCCTCAATCATTAAAACACTGAGAAATGTTACTCTGATAAATTCACTTTCTCAGTCGGTAAAAAAAAAAATGCTATTTAAATCTTATATGTTAAAATTCTCTAACACTATTTTAGTTCAGTGATCGTTAATTTTTTTAAATAAAAGGAAATCCTTCACATAGACAATATACAATACAGCTTTGTTTTACATTATTCCCTGGCTTCATGCTTTCACATATAATACTCAGAATAACAGAGTTCTTCGTTATTATACATTGAAATATATGTATTTGCATACGTTTGTAATGGGAAGGCTTCTGTGTGCAGTAATAAATGAATTTTTGCTTGTTTGTGGTAAGCATAAAGAACACTATGATAATATGACACTGTTATAAACACATACAAATAAATCTGTTTCACTTGCAAAGGAAATAATTCCTATGCTTTCTGTTATGCAGCATCGTCAATATATAACAATATTTGAACTGCTATTCATATTTCAACTCCTACGTGTATATAATAGCAAAATATATTGATGATTTGAAAGAATAAAACAATACGATTTACACTCATAAGATATCCAGGTTTGGTTAGATATTTAGTTTATTTTCATTGGACGATTATTATTTTCCAGTAGATGAACACTGTTCATATGAATCTCGCCCACGGTGGGACATAAAATTTTAAGATACAGATACATTTAGATATATTCCACAGTGGGGGAGAGATCCAGTTATCTGTATAAAAAATGCACACTCATCCTTCTCCTCAAATTTCTAAGTGTGTTGAAAATTAACATAAAATATAACTTTTCTAAGTAATATTTTTCAAGTTTCATTAATAAAAAGTTCACAATGGGTGAGAGATTCATTCATCCTCATTCTCAAATTTCTAAGTGAGATAAAAATAATCATAAAACATAACTTTTCTAAGTAATATTTTTCAAATTTCATTAATAAAAAGTAAAACTTAACGGGGAAATGTCGTTTAAAAAGATTATTTAATTTTTCAGCTACATCAATAAAAAAAGGCCTAATGGGAAGCTATCATGTCAAAAACAACAAAAGAGAAAGTTTGGTTTTATGAGGCAATATACCAATTATACTTAATTATTCAACGTGATGGACCGCCCCCTGGACTTTTAGATGACCTATTACGTCGAATTTAATCACGCACCTTTAATTCCACATTGAGATGTTTGGAAATAAAATAGAATTCGTTTTTTATATAAAAAAATTATCTGAAGGACTGTGATTATTATCTATATTCATTCTAAGTTCTTTCTTCTAAAGTAATTTATAACTTAATTACTGTATACGTTACTCTAAGACTTTTTTATTTCTATTTTTTAAGTAGCATCTCAAAATCAAGTAAGATTTTTTTTCTAGTAAGCAATAATATGACGGAGAATTAAGATTACTCTTCAGATTATTCTAAAAATATAGATTTTTGACATTCTGTTCACTAAAGCATTACAAAAATTCGAGATAGATTTTAGAAAATAAATATAATTTCTTTATAAATGCCTTTTGAAACTTCGAGATAGTGTATTTTTTAAAAATATAGTTATCATATGATTTTTTCCCCAATTTTATGTCAAAACTTCGAGATAGAGCATTAAAAATATATATTTTTCATGTAATATAGTTTTTCTAAATTTATGTAAAAACTTTGATATTGAGTTTAAAAAATTAATTTTTCATATCATATATTTGTGTCGAAATTCATGTCAAAACTTCAAGGTAGAGGTGTTAAAAATTTTTTTCATATAATATTTTTTCCCACAAATTCATGTCAAAACTTCAAGATAGAGTATAAGAAAATATATATAGCTTTCATATCATATTTTTTCCAAATTCTTGTCAAAACTTCGAGATAGAGTTGAAAAAAAATATAGTTTTCATACATTTTTGTCCACAAATTCATGTCAAAACTTCGAAATAGAGTTAAAAAACATATGTTTCATAAATTATATTTTTTCCAAGTTCATGTCAAAACTTCGAGATAGAGTTTTAAAAAACATAATTATCATTTAATATATTTTTTCCCAAAAATTCATGTCAAAACTTCGAAATAGGGCTTAAAGAAAATGTAGTTTCCATATACATATTTTTTTTCCTCGCGGCCATTTTCCGAGTAAATCCAACGACCGAATCCGCGCAAAGAGACAGGACCAGCCTTGGTATGACTCCATCCCTTTGAAAAGGGGAAGGCAAACACACATTCATTCCAGTCTTTATGGGTTTATTGGAAAGTTGTTCCAGAGCAGTTGGCTCCTCGTCAGTATCTGAACTTGTTCGGAAGTGAAGGTCGCTTGATGATTCGGCCAAAAAGCCTTTGGTCGTTTCAGGCCCGGTTTTGGATGCAGAAGCCAATAATTATTCCTTTATATACGTCTCTCTCTCTCTCTCTCTCTCTCTCTCTCTCTCTCTCTTCTCTCTCTCTTTTAATCGAGTTCGATTCTAACTTGAATTACCGTGACAAAGGACGATTACCCAGAGAGTTGGAACGGAAAGAAAATTTATTTTTGTGGTCATGTTTTTAAATATATATATATGTGTATATATATATATATATATATATATATATATATACATATATCATACATATATTTATATATATATATATATATATATAGATATATATATATATATATATTTATATATATATATATATATATATATATATATATATATATATATATATAATATATATATATATATATATATATATTGTAAAGGAATATTGATTTATTGAATGTAAAATTGCAGAAAAGGTTGAATATTTGATATTTGCATACAAAAAAAAACAAAGTGTGTACACTAGACAACCGATGGCAGTAGCGCTTGTACCGAAAAATGATATTTGGTCCATGGATGTCTAGCGTGAGTCGGGTATATAAAGGCCCAAAACGATGATTTTCGTTGGAGCTGAAACAAACAAGTGATTATAATAGTGTATCAAGTTTTGAGGAATATATGGTAATGTACTGTTTATCCAATTGGATGTTTTCTTGTGTGATGTAACGTTGGTTACCACTAACTTTTGATGTTACAGTGAATTATATGTTGTATTGATGTAAAGCTTTGTGACTTGGGTATTATTACTGTAAAATGCAGTGATTAGTGATGAGTAGTCTTGATGAAGTGCTGTATGGGCGAGTCTTTGCTTTTCTGTGCAATGCGTCCGTAATTTGGTAATGTTCTGTTTGTGACTTTAATTTCCTTACTAATTGTTATTAAAGTACATTTAAGTTATAGTGGGTTGTCACTGTTTCCTGATATATTCTCCTCGTAAATTCTTACCGTAGAGAGATTTTTTTTTTTATGTTACCAATGGGGGCCTGTCGAACGAAACCCGAAACGTTTCCCTATTCAGTTTTTGCTCATTCTATCGAACGAAACTCGAACATATCCATACTCAGTGTTTACTCATTCTATCGAACGAAACCCGAACGTATCCTTATTAATTGTTGCTTTTATGTTCATGTCGAGCGTATTCGACCATAACTTGACGTATATCCCTACTGTTAATTGCTTTTCAGTACTTCATGTACTTTAGAGAGGGGGGACAGTTGTGATAGTGTTAGTGCTATATATTTGTCTGCTGTGTTATTTTGAGCAGGTTATTAAAAGATGTTTGATTTGAAGATTTCATACGTAGTCCTAGTAGTGAAAAGTTAGAAGGTATAACTAAAATAGACTGGATTGTTCTAGCTAGGTACTATAATGTAGAAGTATCAGAATCTGAAAGGAAGCAAGAAATCTCAAATAAGTAAGTGAGGCGCTAATGACTTTAGGCATTTTGTCTGATAAGGAAGGGTTGTTACTAATGAGTTGGGGAGGCAAGAAAACTGATAGCCAGCAAAGCGCTAGTGAGAATAATACAGAGGGTAGTGCAAGTGAAGAGGAAGGTGCCAAAGCCGTACGTGAAAAACAGTCACGCAAGGTTAAACCAAAAAAAGTCCAAATTTGTTTATGAAGGGATGAGTGTTGAGCAGATGCAGATTCATTTGCAATAGTTAGATTAGAGAATGAGAAAGCTGTTGAACTAAAGAAGTTAGAAAATGAGAGAGCTGAAAAGGTTAGGAAGATAGACGTTGAAGAAGAAATTGAACTTAGATTAAAAAATACAGATTATTTGAGTGATGATGAAAAATTTAGGAAGTTATGTATTCATTTATCTGATGAAACAGCAGCATGATTTTAAAAGTGCTAATTCAAAACTTTTCAGATCTATTTTCAGACCATCCTAAAAGGATAAAAGGAGTACAACATAAAATCAGGTTGAGAGAAGAGACTCCAATAAGTCAGCGTCCATACAGAATGTCGCCGAGGCAACAACAACAGTTAAAGACCGAAGTTGCTTATTTATTTGAAACTGACGGACTAGCAGAGGAAAGCCATAGTGAATGGGCTAGCCCATGTATTCTAGTCGACAAACCTGACGGAAGTGCAAGAATGTGTACGACTATCGAAAGGTAAATAATGTAACTATAAAAGATTCATATCCTATGCCAAGAGTAGAAGATATAATTGATAATGTAGCAAAGTTTCCTTTTTTAAGTAATAAAAATTGATTTATTGAAAGGATACTATCAAATTGAGTTAGACAAAAACAGCAGGGATATTGCTGCATTTGTTACACCCCATGGACTTTATAATTATAAGGTAATGCCATTTGGTTTATGTAATGCACCTCTGACTTTCCAACGTCAGATGAAAATTATATCTGAAGGATCTCGAAGGTGTATTTGTTATTTAGATGACATTATTATTGTTGGAGAAACCTGGGAAGATCACATTAAAAAAGTATATGATGTTTTTAAGAGGTTATTAGAATTTAATGTTACGATAAACCTTGCCAAATGTGAATTTGGTAAAACTACTGTTCAATATTTAGGACATGAAATAGGAAGTGGCCAAGTGAAACCTGTTGATTGTCATATTGAGGTCATAAAGAATTTGAGGTCATAAAGAATTTGACCCTCCCTACATCTAAACGTGGAGTGATGAAATTTTTGGGAACAGTGGGGTATTACAAGAAAATTTTGTAAGAACTTTTCAAATGTAGCCTACCCATAACAGAGTTTGCTGAAAAAGGATGTGAAGTTTGTGTGGTCAAAGGAATGTGACGATGCCTTTAATAAACTTAAGCTCATGTTAATGTCTAAGCCAGTTGCTGAAACCTCCCCAGACTTTAATCTACCATTCAAGTTACAGGTAGACTCCAGTGAAGTAGGAGCTGGCAGTGTATTATTACAGGAACATAATGGTGTTTTACACCCTGTGTCTTACTTTCAAAGAAATATAATAGCCACCAGTTAAATTACAGTATTGTTGAAAAAGAAGCTTTAAGTTTAATTTTGAGTTTAATGCACTTTGAGATATACTTGCTTAACAGTAACTTTGAAATAGACTATATACTGATAATAACCCTTTAACCTTTATTAATAAATGTAAGCACAACAATAAGAGAATTTTAAGATGGTCTTTATTTTTGCAACCATTCAAACTAAATATTCACCATATAGCAGGCAAAGAAAATGTCATTGCGATTATCTCTCTAGATCTGTTTGATTATTTAAAGGAAAGTGCTTGTTACCAA
Organism: Macrobrachium nipponense; assembly: GCF_015104395.2. Classification (NCBI taxonomy): domain Eukaryota; kingdom Metazoa; phylum Arthropoda; class Malacostraca; order Decapoda; family Palaemonidae; genus Macrobrachium; species Macrobrachium nipponense. Next base: position 4,100,543 of record NC_087206.1, on the reverse strand, counting down.
CGACGTGGCAGTCTCCGATAGTTGCTAATGGAAGTAGCTAATGTTTAAGATTGTAAGAGTGAAAATTCAGCATGGACTGAGGAGAGAGCCGCTGAGTTGGGGGGGGAAAAGGGGGGGAATGTAAAGGAATATTGATTTATTGAATGTAAATTGCAGAAAAGGTTGAAAATTGATATTGTTGCATACAAAAAAAGTGTGTCACTAGACAACAGATGGCAGTAGCGCTTGGCGTAGGCGGTAGTCGCCAAGGATAATGTACCGAAAAATGATATTTGGTCCATGGATGTCTAGCGTGAGTCGGGTATATAAAGGCCCAAAACGATGATTTTCGTTGGAGCTGAAACAAACAAGTGATTATAATAGTGTATCAAGTTTTGAGGAATATATGGTAATGTACTGTTTATCCATTTGGACGTTTTCTTTTGTTGTGGATGTAACGTTGGTTGCCACTAACTTTTTGATGTTACAGTGAATTATATGTTGTGTTGATGTAAAGCTTTGTGACTTGGGTATTATACTGTAAAATGCAGTGATTAGTGATGAGTAGTCTTGATGAAGTTCTGTATGGCGAGTCTTTGCTTTTGTGCAATGCGTCCGTAATTTGGTTAATGTTCTGTTTGTGACTTTAATTTCCTTACTAATTGTTATTAAAGTACATTTTAAGTTATAGTGGGTTGTCACTGTTTCCTGATATATTCTCCTCGTAAATACTTACCGTAGAGAGATTTTTTTTTTATGTTACAATATATATATATATATATATATATATATATATATATATATATATATATATATGTATATATATATATATAATACACACATATATATATATATATATATATATATATATATATATATATATATATAGATATATATATATATATATATATATATATATATATATATGCATATATATATATATATACATTAACGTAAAAATTTCCATTAATATGTAATACGCTCTACTTCGGAATTAATTTTATTCCCTTATATATTAACCGAAGGGGAATTTTTTAGTTGATAATAATTTCGCCTACTCCTGGACTCGAACCAGCGGACATTGGCCGAGTCGGTAAGATCACTGAAGTCCTGATTATTCCTCTGTCCACTGGTTCGAATTCACGAGAGGACAGAATTATTGTCAATTAAAAAAATTTCCCTTCAATTAACATATATGAAAATATATTAGTTCCGAGGTAGAGCGAACTGGATATTAAAGGACATTTTGTACTTTAATGCATATTTATGAATCACGGTAGTGTGATACAAATTCATGTATATATATATATATATATACGTATATATATATATATGTGTGTGTGTGTGTGTGTGTGTGTGTGTGCGTGTATGTTGTGTGTATGTCTTTGAAATGCAGTCCCATACGAAGCGTTGAAATTCAGTAAATATCTATAACTTACAACGGTTACAAACAAAAGCCAAAGACCCTATAGCCAGCCTAGTGACATCTATCCTTCATGACAAAATCAAGCCTAGTTCTAAAACCTCTGGAACTACACCTCTTCCCCTATTCTCTCCAGTTACTCCTTCTCCTTTTGCAATTTCTGCTATCCATTAACGAAACACAGGAAATAAAAGAGAGTAAAATAATTTTTTTCCCCTTAGTGGTCATGGAAAAAACCGGTGTAAGGAAAAATACGATAGCTGGAAATTGGACCTGGAAGGAAGGACCGCTTAAAGTCGAAGGTGAAGAAATGCCTGAAATCGGAGAGAGAGAGAGAGAGAGAGAGAGAGAGAGAGAGAGAGAGAGAGAGAGAGAGATTGATAAAAGTAAAGAGAAAATAGTGATAGGGAATTCATTGAAAGAACAGAGAACGAACGAGAGAGAGAGAGGGAGAGGGAGAGAGAAGTAAAGAGAAAAGAGAAATTAAGTTCATTGAGAGAGAGAGAGAGAGAGAGAGAGAAGAATAAATAAAGAAAAGAAGGCTCACTGAAATAAGTGAGAGAGAGAGAGAGAGAGAGGGGGGGGGGCCAGCGAAGAAAAACAGATAAGAGAAAAAGAGAACCCACGGGAAGAAGAGAGAGAGAGAGAGAGAGACGGCCCATCTAAGAAGAAAGAAAGAGGAAATGTGACGAGAAAGGAGAAAAGGAGAGCCCAATGAAGAGAGAGAGAGAGAGAGAGAGAGAGCCCACCGACGGAAGACGCAGAAAATAACAAAACCCGTGACCTGGATACGGCTTTTGGGGTCGTCCTCCAAATTCAGGGGCATTAATGAAGATTGAATGTCGAGAGACACTGCCTCCTGACAGGGGCTGAAGCCTCGTCCACTAAAGATATAGGCTATTCTCTCTCTCTCTCTCTCTCTCTCTCTTCTCTCTCTCTCTCGACAAAAAATGCAAATATATGCACCCTGTAGCCATAAATCATAATCAAATAAATAACCAACCAAGTAATAAAATCCAAAATAAGAAAGAAACAAATAAAGAGAGAAATCAAGAATATCAGGTAAAAGAGAAAAGCAAACCACCAATGAGATATGCAGAGGTGTCGCAGCAAAAAAATTTCAAAGCATCAGCTCCGAAATTCTACTCAAGAGATATAACTGTATTTATTATGCAAGAGGATATTGCAGAAACGGAGAAAATTGCAGATTCAGACACAAAATGATAATTATGATGAGAAGGAAGATCAAATATTATGGAAAAGTTGGATTTTTTAATGTCAGAATTTCTGGAAATGAAAAAAAGAACAACATACCAGAACAGGAAAGAGACATGGGAAAATCCTTATTACTACCAGTATTAAATGAAGGAGAAAACACGCAAACCATCATAGTGATGAATGCGCAGGTTAGTTACGAGTAACTCAAAAAGAAAACAAAATAGAGTACTTAGAAGAACTAACCCAAAATGAAAAGAAAATAGATATAATGAATATAAGTGAAACCTGGTATTCCCAAGAGACTGGGAAGGATGATCAAATAAAAGGGTTCCAAACTTATAGATCAGATAGAAAAAATAGGAATCAAGGAGGAACCGCAATATATGGGAAAGACAAAAAACAAGGAAAAATATATGAGAAATATAGTAACTCAGAATGTGAACTAATAGCGTAGAATTTGAATCTGAAAAATTGATGAACAGTAATATATAGACCTCCTAATACTAAAGAGTTTGACTTAATAATTGAAAAAATTGGATGATATATGTAGAAATCACAAGGACTGGACTATTCTCCTATCTGGTGACTTCAACTTTCCTTTCGTAGAATGGAAAGAACGAATAGGAGATTGTGGTTGTACTTATACATATAAAAAAGAGAGTAATAGTAGTGCAGAAGATAAGAGGCAATTTGAAAAGCTATTAGATATGCTACTAGAATACAACATTCAACAAATAAATCACCTGCCAAACAAGAAAGGAAAATACTTTAGACCTAGTATTTGTGAACGAGATGAATTATGTTAAAGAAATAATAGTTTATAATGCGAATATTTCAGACCATAATGTCATAGAATTACAGTTCATTCCAAAGCAAGTGAAAATAGAGATAAGCAAGAAATGAAAAAGTGGGAAGGATATGGAAAATACAACTTCTACAGTAAAAATATAAAATGGTCAGAAATTAATGAAGAATTAAACAAAGAGTTGGGATAACATTTTCGTAAGTGATGACATAAGGGTAAATACGGAGATATTATATAAAATATTGGAGAAAATAGTGGAAAATATATACCGAAGAGAAAAGTAAACATCATTCATGCATACCAAGAGACAGAAGGATCTTGTTCCAGAAAATCAGAAAGTGGAAAAAAAGGTCTTGCAAAAGAAAAAAAATGCATGGAAAGTTATAGAACTAAAAAGTAAGATAGAAAATGCAGAACAAAAGATTATACAATCAAAAGAAAATGAAAAACTGGGACTTGGAAGAAAAAAACCCTATTAAATATCAAGCAAAACCCCAAGCTATTATACTCATATGCGAAGAAGATGAATAAAAGAAGAATAGAAATAGGCCCTCTGAGAATTGAAGGGAGATTAACGAATAAAAAAAGAAAAAAAGGAAATTTGCAACATACTGGCAGACGATATAGAGAGAATTCACCCCTAGAATAGATAATAATGAAGATATGATATAGAAGTAAGGAGATGAAAATAGTGAATATTAGCTGACATAGATATTAATGAAGCTGATATTGTGCAGGCTATTAATGAAATTAAAAATGGAGCTGCTGCAGGGCCTGATGGAATTCCTGCTATTTTGTTAAAGAAAGTAGTTCATTGTATCGCAAAGCCACTTGCCAATATTATTAAGACAAAGTGTAGATACAGGCAAGATTTATGAGGAGCACAAATTAGCATATATACCCCTACTTTCAAAAGTGGATCAAGACTAGAGGCAAGTAATTATAGGCCTGTGAGTCTAACATCACATATTATGAAAGTGTATGAAAGGGTAATGAAGAAAAATATTATGAAAACATTAATAAAAAAAATAATTTTGTTTAATAAAGGACAACATGGTTTCGTACCCGGAAAAAGTACACAAACCCAACTGTAGTCCACCGTGAGAACATATTCAAAAATATGAAAAGCGGAAATGAAACAGATGTGGTTTATTTAAGACTTTGCAAAAGCTTTTGATAAAGTAGACCATAATATATTAGCGAAGAAAATTAGAAAACACATATCGTGATAAAGTAGGAAGATGGTTAAAAGAATTTTTACACAACAGAAAACAGATAGTTATTGCAAACGACGAGAAATCGGATGAAGTCAAAGGTAATATCCGGTGTGCCGCAAGGTACGGTGTTAGCTGCAATACTGTTTGTTATTATGATTGAAGACATAGACAATAATGTTAAGGATTCGGTAGTGAGTAGTTTCGCAGATGACACAAGAATAAGTAGAGAAATTACTTGTGATGAAGATAGGAACGCCCTACAAAGAGACCTTAACAAAGTATATGATTGGGCAGAGGTAAATAGGATGGTATTTAAACTCTGATAAATTTGAATCAATAAATTATGGAGACAGAGAAAGAAAGCTATATGCATATAAGGGACCTATAATGAGACCATCACAAATAAGGAAGCAGTTAAAGACCTTGGTGTGAGATGAATGGATAACATGTTATGCAATGATCAAATAGCAACTCTGTTGGCAAATGTAAAGCAAAAATGGGAATGTTGTTACGGCACTTCAAACAAGAAAGCTGAACACATGATTATGCTTTATAAAAACATATGTTCGTAGTCCACTTTGAATATTGCAATATGATATGGTACCCACACTATCAAAAGGATATTGCACAAATAGAGAGTGTACAAAGGTCCTTTACAGCTAGAATAGAAGAAGTTAAGGACCTAGACTACTGGGAAAGACTACAAATTCTTTAAAATTATATAGTCTAGAAAGAGAAGAGAACGCTACATGATAATTCAGGCATGGAAACAGATACAAGGAATAGCAGAAAATATCATGGAACTAAAAATATCAGAAAGAGCAAGCAGAGGTAGATTAATAGTGCCCAAAACTATACCAGGAAAAAATAAGGAAAGCACACAGGACATTAATCCACTACGCACCAGCATCGATAATGCAGCGTTCCTTATTCAATGCGTTGCCAGCTCATCTGAGGAATATATCAGGAGTGAGCGTAGATGTGTTTAAGAATAAGCTCGACAAATATCTAAACTGCATCCCAGACCATCCAAGATGGAAGATGCAAAATATACCGGAAGATGTACTAGCAACTCTCTGGTTAGACCATTAGAGGTGGGCCTCACACTGAGGGACCTGGGGCAA